>NC_061778.1:22439000-22740250 GCF_022458985.1 Mugil cephalus
ATGTCCCAGTCAATGGGGGAAACTGTTGAGTTGCTGAGGAAAATAATACTCAGAATATCTTGGTCCAGATTTGATGCTTCTTCTGATCCACTTTTCTATCTCCACAGCCTACTGAAAATGACTGAGCTCGATATTTTTCACAATTCTTGTGCTATGTATTGTGTTGTCAATATGCTCAAAGATAGACTCTGTGACCTAATTCCAATTTCCCTCCCCTCGCATGCTTATCAGACTTAGAAAAAAACCACAGCAAGGGGGGAAAAAATGAAAACTCAAATGTACCGGTCACAGTATAGTTTGTAAAGGCAGGTAGTTTGTAAAGGTTGGCAGGTGTAAATGTGTGTGAGTGTTACTGTGTTTAAGTCAGTTCATAGAATAGGCTGTGGGAGAGTGCAGGAGTTTGACATGGGTGATAAGTTGGCATCTTGGTGGATTGTTTTCATTTGTGTTATATATATTCGTACCTGGACTGTGAATAAAGCAAAAGTTTGTAAGTAAGAATCATAGATTATATTAAAAAAAAGTATGGAGTATGCAAACTTTAGAACTCACCAAGTTCAACTCTGCCGTACAGACAGGAAGACGGAGTATTATTCTTTAACTGGAACAGTGTTGTATTTCATGACTTATGCAAAATGCGTTCTGGGATACCTGGCTGCCCCAAGGACACTCAAGATGCCTACTGATGCACGTCCACAAGAAGACAAGCACAGGCAAGAACGGATATTGATAAACGCTCATGGGCAGATCTAATTTTTCTTTTTTTTTTCTTTTTTTAAACCAAGGGCAGACTACACGCTACACTGACTCACTGTATGATACATTATTTGGTCCATATTTCATGCCTGTTACCATTCTAACCTCAGTAGCCACCTGTGAAACACAACACACAGATGTGTCATAGCTGTTACTTTTTCACAGTCTGTTGATTGTTTTAGTTCAGCTTTGAACGCTTCGAACAATTGCACAAATGATCACTTTAAACAATGAATTTTGACAGAGAGTCAGAAGTGGTGTTGAAGGCGTTGAATGGAAACCCCCACTAGATGTTGAAAACAATACAACAACAGGCAGACAGAAAGAGCGCAGTATTCAGGAAAAAAAAAAAGAAACACCTGTCTCTGAAGCCACTTTTACAAGTGCAGTGGTGAACCATGCAGTTAACAGTTTTATCATCCTGGTTCCCCGCTGATGGAATCTACCGCTGTGGATTATTTGTCAGCAGAAGCTGCCAGGCTAGTCAGAACAAATAAGACACAGAGATACAACGTGTAAGGCAGCAGAACTCTAATTGCAAAACATGGTGTGAAGAAGAAAAAAAAAAAAGAGTAGCTACTATTCCCAGAATAATTTGTGTCTATTTTCTGGGTGCATCTGAGCTGCTTGTGCTAACATCAACCACACCGATAGAAGGAAATGTGTAGAAATAATAACGTGTTCATAGAGCACTGTGCTTTCTGACGCTCAACATTGATTGGACACTTGGCTCATTATTACTGCATAAAAGGTCCGAGGCTGTTTCCAAATCGCGCATTTAGAAACTGTTGCTGCGAACTGACAGCGTGGAGCTTGGATAGGAATATGGTTCCCTCCTGTGCTCGTGAGGTGCCCTTGATCAAGACAAGAAGCTCAGAAGACAAGCTGCTGACTTCAGTGCACATAACGCTGCAAATATAAAGCAGGAGAGCGTGCACGCTCACATGACTTAGATAAAGATAAATGTCATTTTTTAAAATGCTGCTTGGTATGCAGTTGCTCTCTTGAAGCCAGCGCCTCATCTGAGATTAAACATTGATTAGACAGTTGACTCATTATTACTGCATCAGTTCAGCAGGTAAAAGGTGTAAAGCTGTGTCATTTGCAATCTGCTGCTGTGAACTCACAACATGTGTTCTTAGAGGAGCTTGGAAGGAAAGACCCTCCAGTTATAGATGCGAGTCTGCAGTTAGCCTGCTTTCACTGGGCGATAGAATCTGGAATATATTGATAAAGAGCTCAAATAAATAAATAAAAAAGTGTCAGTGTCCAAACATATGTGGGCCAGCCTGTGTTCAGTGTTGAGTGTGTGCTCTAACAGCTACTTCAGGCCACTGCAAAAGCGTTGACACTTTGAGCCCGTACTTTGGACTTGATCAGTCGCCACCGCAGACGCACAGGAATCAATGCAACAATAACACTCGCTTCAGTTTTCAAGCCAGTCAATATTAGCCTGAGATGCTTTTTTTCTTCCCACAGTTTATTGAAGCAATTCACTCCCTTACTGGCACGGAAATGTGGTTTGTTTTTAGGCTCCATGCATCATGGTGTCCCAGCCTCTGCTATCAGCTCCACAAAATCCCCACACACTCATTTACTGTGGATCTTTTTTTTTTCTTTTTTTTTTACGTCAATAAAATGGTGAGCTCTCTCCAACTCCGGCTGCAGCTTTACCACCTTTGATGTATTACCGAGGCGCAGGCCAGCAACGCTCATCCTTTTCCGTGAATCTCGATATTGTTTAACTATTCGAAACGGCCGCTTCCACATAACTCACCGCGCGGGAAGTGCTTTCTCTTTGGTCCTCGCAGTTTGTTGCTGTGCCTAGATTTGTTCTGCCCCTCTCACTGAGCCTCTGCTGTAACGCCCTGTATACAAAAAACAAAACAAATAAATAAATAAAAAATCATAATGCTGCCAACACATTTGGAGGGTGAATAAATAATAAGGTGGGCACAGCTGCGTGTTGATTTGTTTTGTTGGACCGTGGCGCATGTCAGTGCTGACTTGGCACCGCTGAGGTTTTGGACGCAGGCTCACACAAACTCTCGCTCACACACACACAGAGACCGCGCAGCAAAACGCCCCTCGGTTTGCCTCGACTTGTTCCTAAAACAAATCAGACATGACTTAGACTTTTTACTTGAGTAAAGCAACACATGGAAAATTGTAATTGTATAATAGTTAAAAGGAACAAAAGTAAAATGACTGCGTCTTGTGCTAATACACAGCCAGGAAGCTCAGTGAGACGCTGAGTCTGGCCAAAGGATAAATCTGAGGCACTGTGAGATGATTGATGGTGCTGGAGCGAGGAAAAGCTGTGGGATCAAATAATAACTAATAAGACTTTAGACTTAATGTTATGTAATGTAACATTTAGTGGTTCAATGGTTCCAGAGCTGGTTTTTTAAAGTGCCCTTCGTAAACCAGTAAAACAAATCGGCATGCTCAAATCTAGTCTGTCTTTGTGCAGAAGAGATGTGTGTGGCAATTTTGAAAATATTTTTTTATTTAAAAAAAAAAAACAAACAAAAAAACCATTTTACACCTGAATCTGACCATGACAGTATTAGTGAAGTCTCCAGGCAGTGGGAAGGTGTCCATTTATAGGTCAGATCCTTCTGGTTGCATTTCTTGCTTTTCTACTGAGCAGATCCTGAGAGATGTAGTACTGATATCAAAACTATGCCGCAGCCTCTTTTTTCGTTTATTTTTTCTTTCTCTCTCTCTTCTATCTTTTTTTTTTTTTTTTTTTCACTTATGAAAACTCTTTGAACATCAGTTAATTAAAATGCCTGGAGGATCATTTCTCTTCGCTAACAACTCAAACGCGACAAGGCGCTCCAGCTGCTCAGCCCTTTCGTGTTAGAGGTCACAAACCAAAAAAATGCTCGAGGCCACATCAGCTGCCACCGGCATAACAGCAGAAGCAACGGTCAAATATTTTATTCCAATTAATGTACGCGCCAGATTTCAGGGAGGAATGTGTGAAACGGAAACGTCATCGTTATGTCCGTCACGTGTCTGTCAATGATATAATGTGCAAGGCTCAGTGGAGTACAGTCAGTGCAGTCGTTTGAAAAAAAAAAAAAAAACTGTGAGACTTATAGCACCCTTCTTGCTTCTTCTGCAAACACACTGTACAAGGACTACTCAAGCAGTAAGCAGCTTGCAGCCCAACACAGTAATAATGAAAGAAAACGTAAGAGGCTTTGTGTTGGTCCAGCTTAAGGCAGTGTTAGAGCCCCAGTGACATCTAACTGCTATCTCTTTGAAAGACTAAATCATCTGATCGGTGGGCAAAACCAGAAATAAAGCCACGGCCATCAAAAAGCAGAGAGAGCCGGGCTCAGCATTGTGCTCTGTTTAGAGGTCGTGCTGTAAAACTTGACTTTTTATCAAAGAGAAACAGATTTATGTAAATTCCCGGGACCACCTGGGGAACCAGGGTCTGAGAAAGAAAAAGAAGAAGAAGTTCTCTCTTGTGCTCGTGAGGTGTCCTTGATCTAGACTAGAAACAGCCCCGCTCGCAAGTGGACAACCTCCAGACAAGCTGTTGCCTTCAATACATCCAACACTGTGAATGTGAAGCAGGAATTAGAGAGCACGCGTGTCTTAGATAAAGGTCATGTTATTTCTCATATGCTCCTTTAAAGAAATTGCTTCCTTCTTTGTTAGGTTTTTAAAAATCTAACTGGATCCTGAAAGCCATTTAAAACGCGATTTATTATGTTATGTGAAACTCGTTTTGTGTCAATAGTGTATAATGTTTAATGCATCATTTATTTAAGTGCTGAAACACGAATATGTTCCTCTGAACAATTGATCCCCTACATCAATACCGTGGATTAGATTACCTATTTAACCTTGCCATCAATATAGAACTCACTGGAACGTCGCCATCTTTGCATCTTAACAGCACAAACCTCTCATTCTGTTTGTAGAAGGGGCTGAACAGCCCGGTCTTGCTCTCAACTGGAACTTTCCTGGGAGCATTTCCATTTGCACTGAGATTCAACCTTTCTGTAATGGTTTAGTTTGCATCTGTTCCTACTGAAAGTCCCATAGCGTCATCTGTTGTGGACTGACTTCCGAGGCCATTATGCATTTTTACTGCACAAAATCCCAAAGTATTCCGGGACAGTGGGGGATTAGTGTTGAGGTTTTTGGATGGTAATATGCAAAACATATGTCAGATGGAGTCCTCTAATCAGACCACTGGTGGTGCACATAATTCCTCGTCTGTTCCTCCGCGCATTTCCGTCAGCAGCGTTTATTAAGGATCTAAAGTGAGCCGAGCTTTGATCTCTCGATAAAATACAAAATGAAATAAATAAATAAGCAAGGCTGCATGAAGAATTCATCTTTTCAAATTTTATTTGCGTGGTCATGAAAGGCCGCTGGAAGAGATAGGGCTAAAAAGAGCGTTTTGCCTTTGTTTGCTTGGAGCCAGTGCCTCATTGATTACCCCACCGGTTTCATGGTAACTGAGGCTTTTCCTTTTCCCTGCATTTTCTTGCAGCAGCTCCTCCAGGAGTGCACTTCAGTAACCTCATCCATAATAAACCTGCCTTGCAAGCAAATCACAGACTGGCAAGGAAAAACTGCATTCTAATGCAGAGGCTGGTTGTTGTTTTTTTGCTGCTGTTGTTGCTCTCAGCAGTAATGTAGATGAGAAACATGTATATACAGTTACACATAGTGTGCATACTCTGAGTAGAATATACTTTTTAAATATTAAAACGTGTATGGAAATCACTCGCATTGCATGAAGGGATGTGTTTAACAACTAAACATGTTGGACAAAACTGACTGGCATTATTCATGTAATAAATTAAAAAGAATAATTGTATGGACTCAGCTAAGATAAGCTTAGCTAAGAAGCTAAGATTTTGACTATGTAAAATTATGCATTTGTAAAAAAAACAAACAAAAAAAAACAAGTAAACTGCACGAATAACCAGCAATGAAAGTTATTTATTTATTTATTTTACACATTTGCAAAGGCTGATTTACAACTTCAGATTATTTCCAATTTGCAATTAACAAGACAATCTTGACATAAAAAAAATAAAATAAAATAAAAGATCAAACTGAAAAGTATGCGGCTTAGACAACATTAGGATAAAACCAGTTCCCTGATTAAATCGGCTGTCACGGGCATATCATAAGGCTGCAGCTGTTCGTGTGGTTTCATCATTTGCTTGAATGGATCGGGAGGATTAATTTCACCATCTGGTTCTCTGTACCTGTGAAAGAATAAAGCTCTCACACAGGACATGTGTGCATAAAACGTATGTATGAAAAACAATAAAAGAACGACTTTGCTGACAGACTCGGTTGGGAAAGCTCTGCCTCTGAATTTCATCCATCAGGGAGCGAGGTTGTTACACAGTGAAAAACGGATACTAAGGAGATATTGCTGTCCCTGAGCGGAATGATCTGTGCTGGATTTTTCAGATTTGAAACACAGCCCCGGGGTCACCGGATAGACCGTCTAATATATGCAGCAAATGTGTTGCTGAGCTCAGTTTTGAGTAATTCTGTCTGTTTACACCTCCACTCCCTAAACACCAGCCACAGATGATTGTATTTTTCTTGGGCTCCAACATTTTCCAATGTATACTGATGAAACTGCCTCTGCTGTCGGTTATTGTGTCCTTTATCACCACCTGAAATCACACCTTTCACCACTTGAACTCTCACACATCAGCCAGTATTTTCTGAACCGAGCCTGCAGGATCAGAATATAGAGCTGGGTGAGTGCAGTTAACACCCATTTCTGAAGTGAAGCGTGATTCCAGGAAGTGTGGTGTGTGAACCTGATGTCAGACGTATAGGTATAGGTGTTGCTGTTAATGATGCACTATGCACATGTGTTGTACGAAGGACGTAATGAGAAAACAGAAGAAAGTCTCTATAAAGAAAATCTGATTTTTGATACCATATCTGCAGACTGAAATTCATAGAGAAGGTTTTCCAGTCATTTGGTGTCAGAGTAAGCTCAGAATAATATTCCTTTTAGAGCGGCGCTAAAGTAACATACTGAACAACTACTGCTCACTCTTGCTTCTTTTGCACCCAGACCTCCTGTATGTAAAGCTTTTCAATTTTATGAATCACGTTCCACCTTAAGCTTGGGCTCCGTGATTAACGGGTAAATGTTTTTATCAAAGTGCTGCAGTTCGCTGCAAAGCGGCAATGAAGCTGAGGGCGGTTATTCAGCACAGCCGTTTAAAAACGTCTGAACCGAGTTGCCTCCTGCACTGAACACATTCTTTGTGAAGGGCATAAGGTTAAACTCACAGACAGAATGATTCATGGGGTGTGTTTTTATCAGAGCTAATATTAAACCAGTGTGTGCACAGAGGCCTGATAGGGAAAGGGGAAGGGTTAAGTAAGTTGTCAATGTAAGCTGTCATGAGGTTTGAAGTCTCATACTTCCTGTCACGTTTTCTTCATGGGTTGTTGCTATTTTAGCTTTCTGAACATCTATTCATGGCAAGAACTAGCTTATTCCACTTTGACTATTCCGACTTTGTTTTTCCCTGTCACATAGCGGGTCTTGCAGGGAGATTTTCACATTTAATTGCTTGTGCATTTGTTACCCTGAGACTGTTAAATGTCACGTTATTCACCTTGAAATGTGTTTCTTGACTTTTTCAACTTATAGTCCAGTTGAGGGGAAGACATTGGGAAAGGAGTAGAGAAGGCCTCAGTCATTTAATGCTACACCACACAATGGTAACTTAGTATGACATTCATAGATTTGTTGGCTAAAAGAAAGTGCTGAACTTGTGATCAGCCAATAAATCAAGCACAAATCATAATGCTGCCAACATTATCTTGAATAAAAACTGAAAATGACCAAGCAAAATTAAGCCCAGCTCTGCAAAAGATACAAGACCAGGCAGACCACCGATAAGAGGGCTGTACATTTTAATGTGATCTGACTAACATTTTTTTTTTTTTTTTTTTACTATTTATTAAAAATTCAGATGTTGAAAATATTTTTTGGCGTTTGGTGAAATCTTCACTGAAGCACCTATCTTGAAGATGTTCTCTTCTGTGTGTTCTGCCCGTAACTGTTTTTGTACCTCACTTTCCCAAGTTCCAAAGGATACTCGGGGGCCCTGTGAAAAAAATTACTAAAAGGGTCACACAAGATACTAGCCTTTGGAATGTAAACATAAACTTCCTAGTTTGGACTGGGGTGCACGTACATCTGTGGATCCCCAGAACCTAGAATCACCACTGGCTCTGAGTGTGCTAATGGTGTGTTCAGGGTGTAGGTAAAATAGAATAGCGAGTCCGCAACATGGAGCCACAAAACCAACCATGGGCATGTTTCGCACGTTTTGTAACTTTGTCGCTTCTTGTGTGAACACGGCAAAACTGCTGGCAACATTTTGTCACCACAGACACTCATTTACTAATGTTGTAAATCCAAGGCCTTTAATATAACATCATCAGTGTGTGTTTACTCTTTTGACATTTCAGTTTTGATTGACACTTTAGATGGACATTCAGCTACATGAAAAGGCATTCTTGCTTTATTTAAGGGGAGTATCAATTATCACACGCGGGGAAATGATTCATGAATCATTGCCAGTGTGAGTGTGAAATATACGGAAGTAAATATTAAACCAGTGAGATCCTCTGCATTGAAAACCTGTCAGATGAAGAGGGAGAATGAAGGGAGGGGGTTAAGTAAATGTTTTGGAGTTTCAGTAGGTTTTTCAGGGTTTGCTGAGTTTTTGACCTCCAGTCTCCTGAAAAATTGAACACATTTTCTATATTTTCCTGAGAATGACTCAGTTTACACTAGAACGCACCACTTGCTTTAACATTCTATAGCAGGGCTGGGAAAACACAGACTCAGCCACTATTGGTGGACAGACGTCATCATTGGTAACATCCAACCATAGTTTTCCAGCTTACTAGTCTTTTTACTCTTTTTACTTTTTTTCCAGTGATGTTTGGTTAAAAACATCAGATGATCATATTTGCAAGACTGTCAGCGTGATGCTTGGTCCTGAAGAAGTCATTCTGACATTCAGGGATTGTCAACCAGAATGCTGTGACTGGTGTGATTATCTGGATGACTGTAGAATATGAATATAGCAGTTTTATGCAGACTAGCAACTGGCGAGTGTCAGGAGCTCAACCCACTTGCAGATGCTCGAGTGTCAATCCGTGATTTGTAGCTGTCTAAGGCGGTGCACTTGAATCACAGACGTCAGACGCCTGTTTGCTGATCTGTCTGACTCTCCTGTATACCGAGGTCCCTGTCCAGCTGACGGCCTAATTCAATGTAAATACAGTCCGTCCTCAGCCTACCTGCTGTTGCCAGAGACTGCTGTTCTTCGGGTAGACTTGGCCTCCCGCCACTCCCCTGTGAGCTTTTGGAAACACGGGAAACTACATTTCTCCCATGAATGCAACTATTATGAATCCAGGCTGTTTTCAACATCAGTCTTGTTTTTTCCCCTCTGTTTATGGAGACTCTCATATGTATGTGAGCGTTTTAACAGCTGTAATCCCTTCCAAAAATGTGTCATTTCAACGTTTCACTGAGATGTAGTACAGGGTTTGGGGAATTAGTGTCAACACCCAAAGTATTGTACACCCTGACCTAATGCTGCCACGGGACAATCTGAAAATAACACACCCATTTGATGTCATTTCTTACATAACGGTGAGGTAGATATTGTAAAGAATACCACTTGACGATGACAAATCATGATGAATGCAATACGCCCATCTGGACAAATATTGTGAGGAACATTCAACTCTTCCTTTCCTATGTAAAATCCTAATGTACTGTGCCATTATTATTTCATATTTATATTTTATTTTATTTATGTATCTGTAATTTTTATTGTGTTGATGTGTTATGTATGTTTTTTTTTACTTTAAATTCACACTACTAATAAAACTTTTTAGAATTTAGACACTTATTTTTTATTAATAAACAACCATTTAGTCTAAAGAGTTACCCTCCTTTCCACAGCTGCTCTTTCCAATTTTTGCTCCACGAAGTCATTCATTATGAGGAAATGGGGCACCTCCACTATCTATCAGTCTTGGAGACTACCTGTAGGGTTCACCTGGCAACACACTCTCTTCCAAGCACTGACACAGCCCAAGGCCGTAGACACTGAGAAGCTACAACCGAGTCTGTTACTGGACTGTCTACCCAGCCAGTGTTCAGTTCAGTGTTCCTTATAACCGTCGCATAAACACCACTGTCATTCATCCTCACCTGGGAGAGTTCATTGTAGATGTGTCTGGTTAAGAGACGGGTATGAGTCAGACATTTTTGAATGCAGTGACACGCTGCCACAGCCTGTCAGCATGTATTGTTTCATCTGTCACAAACATGTATATTTGCCTTCTCTTGCATGCAGCTACGAGAAGTAGCATAATTGTGTCTGACACAGCCCTGACACTGCCCTTCACCATTCACACTTTTTCCCCCGGTAAACGCATGCCTGGAGGCCATCCTGCAAGACACGAAAAACACAATTGTGTTAAAATGCTGCACACAATGAACTGAATACAGAAAGCCCTGCGCAACTAAATGTTTGCTAAAAAGGACCTCTTCGAGAGATGTTCAGTGTAATTGTTTGGACACTCCGTGGAGCAGTTCCCTCCATCTTCATCGGAGGCATGGAGCGCTCAGATTTACACATATTGTTAAGTTTTGTTGGATGCTTTACTTTGTGTGTGAAATGTGAAAACACAGGACAAGAAAGGGCCGTTTGCTGTCACAATAACGTCAAAATATGGTAATCCCATGTTGGAATTCAATATGGATGTGGCAGGTTACCTCAGTATTTCTTGTCTTGAAATAGGTGTCTTTCAAGATCAGGACAACCAAGCAAACACCACATTGTCAGTGTAAAACGTCATTGAAGCCTCAGACAACATCACAACAACATTTGGAGGCACATGCAATGTTCCATCAATGCTGTTTTCTGAACTCCTTAATTATCACCTGGGAAAACCAACAGAGATGGGGCAGCCTTGTTGCATCTGCTGAAAAGACAAACATAAAATAGATACACAAAATACTGTATCTAAAAACACAATATGTACAAATTCATCAGTGTCAAGAGTTGGAAAGCCAACACTAAGAAGATAAGCCACCATTCAAGCAGGAAAAGTTACTTTCCAAACTAGCAGATGTATTGAAGCTGAAGAAACCTGAAAGAGGAGCAGAAGCATCCAAATCCCAGTCTAGCATCATGAGTTACCAGTCCTGTCTGTGGAAGATCTTTCAAAGCCACTTGTGAACCCATAAATGGATCAACAGAACAAAGCCACCATCCTTGTCTGATAGACATTATAGCAACAAAGCTGAGGTATAGACCCCTTCACAGTTTGTAAACAGTGTGATGTTTTTTGAGGGGCGGGGCTTAGCTGGAGGCAAAAGATCTCAAACATTATAGCCTTTAAACGGCAGTTAGCATATTTCATATTAGAATAGTGGTTAGTGTTTTTGCTTTTTCAGTTTCGGCACCCAAAACACAGCAAGACGACATTTTCATGCCATGAAGGGGTCTACGTATGCAGTGTTTACATTTAAAATTCCTGATCTGTGATTGTTTGGGACAAGGCAAAAATGAAACTTACTTAATAATCATTGTTTCTGATGAGGTGAAGTTCACTCTGTTCCACAAATACCAACTGATTAACATTTTTTTATTATTACTATTTGAGTTAGTCTGTTGGAGGAGTAGATGATTGCTTCATTTATCATCCACCGATTATGAAACCATTCACACAGCGGGTCTATTGCAGTTTGCCAGGCAACGCAGAATTGCATTGTCCGGATTCAAATCCCCACTTCAAAGATTGTCAGGACAGTCAATATCAATGGAGCCCCAATGAGGCCAGTGGGGCCTGCCCACAGGGCCTGGCACCAGCATCGGCAGCATATCGGGGCCCCTTCCATCTGTTGCCCTTGTCCCATGTGAGTGAGTGTGTGTGTGTGTGTGTGTGTGTGCGCCCTGGCCTACTCAAATCCCACCTCTATCATCTGCTGAACTCCAATGCCCCTCTGTTTATAGGCTTGAAAAGACACACCAGATGGCTTTTGGGGAAAAATCACACTCCTTCAAAAAGGCAAGAGGCAACACCCACAGCCATTGTAGCTATGAAAGATTCAAGACATACACTACACACTTTGAACACACCCCTACACACACACACACACACACACACACACACACACATAAAGACATCACTGGTGCATGTGCAACTTGTACAGATGACACATGTCCCCAGACAGGATTGATAGCGCCTGATAAATCAGAAGATCAAGCCTTAATATGGGTTCTTGATATACTGACCCAGCACACACGACCTTGACTCTGTGACTATAAGGTATGACAGAACAGACACTGGGTGTGTGTTCGTGTTCTGTTTGTAAACTGAATAGTCAAGTCAAGTTTATTTATAGTCCTTTACACAAAAATGTTTCAAAGGATTCATATATCAGACACACCCAAGCTCATGTTCACGCTGATGGCTCTCTTGGAGTGTCCAGTTCACCTGAGTTGTGTATTAGAGCCTGGACATTTTTATCTGACAACTGTCTTAAAAGAGTCATTTCATGTGTTGCTGTAAAAACAACAATCTCCTGTTGTTCATACACTGTAAAAAAACAAACAAAAAAAAAACTAAAACTAAAAAAAAAAAGGTTATCTTCTGGCAGCTGGCACATATACTGAGTATTTAATTCAAATGTATTTGATTTTAGCTTAGTTTTTTAAATAAAATTCTAAATTTGGATTTATGGTGATCTTGTAACATTGTTTATTTTTTAAATGTTTTTTTGTAAAAGAACAGAAATATCGTGTTTTTTCAGTTACAATTATATATATTTAGTTTTACATTTGACATTTACAAAGTCACAGTCTGTTTTTGTCATTTTAATGGTATTTTAAAAATACACATTTTTCTTACAGTGTAGGGTTATGCACTAGTTTGTTTCTTGCCCTTGAACTGTGTTTTACTGAGTGTAAAATATAATATCAGGTTTTGACATAAAGAAACTTAACATATTAAGTTAAATAAGTTGCATGTTGTTTGGCGTGTTTGTCCATGGACAACCACTTGCGCTGTAGTAAGTGTGTCACTAGAGGGTACACCACAACCTATGGCTAATTCACTTAAAATACTTTTTTTTCAATTGAATTTTGGTCTGAGTGGACTGTGATATACAACTGTGCTTAGCTACTCTGTTATGTGGTATCTATCAAACATTTTAGATTATAAACATGAAGGTCTTATTACAACACTTAAAAAAGTGCTTATTAGATGTTGAACTTGTGGCAATATTGTGGTTTTGGTCTTCATTAATAGTGTCAAACATATAGCCCGTGCACCAAAACCGGCCAGATGGGATGAACTTGGTTTCATGTTGTTTTAGTAAGTAACACTAAGACCCATAACTAAACCAAAATCTTAGAATTTAGCATTCATTTCTGAGTATGTGTGAGTTTTAAAACCCTACTCAATTTGGAAATCAACAACCTCACAGATATTCTTCTCTCTAATCTCTGACCTGCACATACTGCAACATTTGAAAACAACTACATCATATTACTCATACTGCATGATATTATTTACATCAGCCAGATGAGGGAAGATTGAAAACACATCCCATGTGACCTCACAAGGATGTGGAGAAAACAGACACTGTGGTGGAACAAAGGTCGAAAGTTCACCGTTTCTTAATACCCTCTGGTGCTAAAAGGTTCTCGTACACTCATTTCTCTCTCCGCTTCTTGTGAGACCATGACATAAACATCCAGGTTTGAAATTCTAAATATCAAAAACTTTTAATATTGATTGGGCACCAATTAACTATGAGTTTTGATCTGGGCTTTCGATACCAAAGTCTGGATCAAGTCTGACTGAAGGTGGAATCTGGGGACAAATCAGTCTTAAATACCAATACTGAACTCAGCATTAGTAAATGCAAGTATGTAGTCGGTGTTATGCTAAGCTAAGCTAAGCTAAGCTAAGTTAAACTATGACTGCTTCATGTTTGTCATTTATGGCCAAACATGACAGTGGCTTTAATTGTCTAATTTTTTTCTCAGCAAAAGCAAATAAATGTGGACTGTCCCTTTGAGTTGACCTTTAACTGATATCAGCTGTCAGATATTGTGGTTCAGAGGTAGGTCGTTTTCTGTGGTTGAAGCATTTTTCTTTCGCACAAAGATTACATTTGCATATGTCAGACCAAAGAGTACAAAAAGCAAAAGGCACTTAATCATTTGTCATATGAATCTAAACAGAATGTCTTTTAGATTAGGAAGCGCTTTACTAATGTTTCATACTGTAAGAACAACATGTCCAACTCTCTTCCATTTTCAGATTGCACGTAACACCTCTGACTCAGATCTTCAATCACTGGACGCTCAAACAGACCTTTCTTTTTTTCTTTTCTTTACTACCCACGATGAAACCACCATGGAACATTCATCCTTTCCAGTAAGCTGTTCCGTCCAACGCCCGTGTCGCACTCTCGTGTTTTTTGATTCAGCAGCCCAAGTCATGAGAGTTCAAGTCCAATGATGGATTAAAGCTAAAAATACTGTATAACGCTCTGCCGTGAAATGTCGCACTCAGTTCCTAGATCATCAGCGGATTTTTCTTCGGGTTGTCCTGGCCCACAGATGCACGGGCCATCATATTAGTGGCTGCGCACTTAACAGCAGTTTAGCGATTCAGATTCCCTCTAGGAGGCTACCTTTTTTTTTTTTTTTTCCATTACACAACATGCGGTCTGCGAGTGTTAATATGTAGAGTAATTAAAACCACAAATGTGTAGAGATGTCTCCGTTCGGGTTTGTTCATTGTCATGCATGTGATACATTCAGGGAAACGGTGTCTCTCCGTGGTGTTGTTTTTCCAGGTGTAATGTCCAACACAGCGGCTCCCTCAAGCAGGGTCATCTCTTCCTGTTCCAGCCCGCCTGGCTAAGTTCCTCAGAGAGCCAGGTCTGGTCTCCAGGCTCGGAGGAGGTGAGCCGCTGGCTGAGCTGGTGCTTCTGATCCCCACACCAGACGCTTTCTCACCTCCACCACAGGCAGGCTATTTATTCAGCGACGCCTGAAATTAGATGCACTTTTCAGGGGGATGAAAATGTGGCGGCGGAATTGGCACCGGGGTAGTCTCGGCTAATCACTCCAGCTACTCCTGCATCTGGAGATGTGGACCCTCTATTATTCGGGAATAAAACAGCTCTTTTATGTGTGCGCAGAATTCAGCTCATTCCGCCCAATTTCCACAATATGTTGCAGTCAGTCATGCACGAGGGAAGGCTTTATATGTGACACAATTGCCGCTCTTCCAGAATTAATTCGCCAACGCCAAGACCCACATATGCCGTTGTCTTCCACATTGATTCTGCACATGTCCGAGCTGTTGCCTTTCAACACCTTTATCAGGGATGAGGGATCAGTTCACCGAGGTCATGTGTGTGTCATTAAGCTACAAAGAAAACTGACACAGGGGAGACGAGCTCACACAGTATGCTGGTTACTTACAGACACCTTAATGTACTTTTGTTCCTCCTTTTATTTGTCCACGTTTTCTTCTTCAACACCCCCCCTTTTCTCATCATCCTCCCCTCTCTCCAGCAACTCCCCCTTCCTCCTTTCTCCATCCCCCTCTCTGCTTTCATTGCTGCAGCCCACCCTGCTCCGGGCTTTAATGGTACATGCCATTAGAAAGCCCATCTCTGGAAGGGAGGAGGGGAGGGTGGTCTCAATCTCAGCTAAGAGGCTACTTTGGTCCCCCCTCCTCTCCCCCAGCATAAGCACATTCACAGACGTCCCTGCACGCGTGGAGGCGTCTCACCCGTCACCACAGAGCAGCCCGCTCCTGTGTGAACCGAGCAGCCGCGGACGGTGGAGGGAAAGAGAGGGAGGCGAGGGATACAAAGAGAGGCAGCCAGGAGGGGAGAGCAACAGAGAAGAGGAGCCACAGAGCAAAACACATACACTGCTGCCACTCTGACGTCTCCACTCATGCTCCGGCGTGTGTGAGCGCAAGAATCGGAGAGAGGGAAGGCAGGAAAATAAATCCTGGGAGCTCCAGTCCTCTCTTTGCCTTATATTCCCTCCTCTTTTTTTTTTCTTTTTTTTTCACATCTCCATCATCCAAGGCATGAAGGCGGGTTTCGGCTGGCACGGCAGAATAAAAGAAAAGGATGCTTTGAATGCTGCCACTCTTTCAACAAGGGACAAGGAAGAGGAAGGGGGGGACAACACACAGCGGGGACAAACACGGGATTTCTAGAATGAATGGGAGTCCTTTCTGCCGCATGCTCTGGGAATAGCAGTCTCGCACTGAAGTCTCTGAATGAGGTAAAAATAACGATACCTTCCTTTTTCCTTTTTTTTTCTCTGTGCTTGATTGGCCAGCATGGCCAGATATACATCTAAGAGGCACTTGAAAGCATGCACGGAAGCTTGACAGAGATGAACCAATTTCCATGCTGATCAGGTTTGGAACAGCAGTAGGGAGATTGCCATCTTTGTCCCTGGGTCGCCGTGTACGGAGGCACTCTGGAAGTGAGGGGGGGAGAAATCTATGCATGATGCATGCCGCAGAGAGGCAGCGCGATCCGGAGCTAGAAGAGGAGTCAGCGTCGGCCCGATGAAAAGAATTGCTGATAATCCTCACGATGAGCATTTGGGTGCTGAGATAGCAGAGGGGCACCGAGAGATTTTCTCGTAACTGACCGGCAGGCTGCTGCTGCTGCCGCCGCTGCTGCTGCACATGGTGGAATTTAAAATCAGCGAGTCCGGCTGATGAATGCAAATTTAATCCACTTTTTCATAAAATATCGATCAGATTTCCTGTGCCACACACTGGAAATCGGATGAAAAAAAAACAAACATGAACTCTCAAAAATAAGGGCTGAGGAAGAGAACAAAGTCTGAGCACTTTCCCCAGTGACCCTGGGGAGCCACACACTACCTTCCAGACACAAAATAACAACTTGCCCGCAGAAGCAAACAAAACAAACAAAAAGAAAAGGTGCAATGGATGAGAAAAGGGAAGCTTGAGTTGAAGCTAAGTGGGTTGCATGCTCACATTTCTGACACCTACCCAGAAAACCTCGGCTCTTTGAGAAAAGATGTAGCGGTTGTTCTTTTGGCCGGCACAGGTGCACAAGCAAATCCCTTTTTCAGAAAAGAACCACTGTGTGCTGTTTCAACCCACACACGTCTCTCCTCTCATGAGACAACAGCAATATATTTCGGCTGCTCTGCTCATATGTGCGTGTGGAGCGTGATTAGAAAAGAGCAGGAAACGTTCTGTAAATACAAATATAGTGTGTGACGAGTGACGAGTGCTAGAGAGGCAGCAGGCAGCTTTCGGTGCTTAATTATATGTATTATTTTGCAGGGAGTCTCGGTAGTCTTAGCGGAAAATCTTGCGTAGTTTGGTCTGGGCTCCGGTCCTAAGTCCTTACTCATGTGTCAAGACACATTGTCCTCACTGTCCCTGGAACAGTGACAGGTGCCATTACAGCATTCTGACACCTAATATGACATCAGGCATATTGGGGGGAAAGAAAATGTTTTCTGGCAAGCTCGTAGTTTCATGAACACGCCACAGTGCCAAAGCAAAAGGCCACCCAACGCGCTCTCGCTTCTAAACTTTATACTGGTGTGACTACGTGTGTATTCGATATGTTGAACCTCCAGTCACCACATGGCAGTGTAGATCCACACAGAGACGAACAATAAAAAAAAGATGCAGATTCCTCCACAGACAACTGAACCCTCTCTCTGCGCTTCTCCCATTTCAAAGTTCTCCTCTCATCTGCTCCACGGTCCGTATGCATGATGGCGGGCAACACCTGGCGCCTGTTTCTCAGTCCGTACAGTAACGCTCGCATGCAGCGAGGCCGCGCGTGTTCCCAGCTGTTTCTCACATGGGTGCTAGCATGCTTCCGTAGCGCTGCACTCTCTGACCGTGTTTATATTTAGTTTCTGCTCAGTCTTGCAATGTCAGCAAATAGCATCCAGATTTCACTTATGGAAGCGGACAGCTTGTCATTTCATTCCGTGCACAAGGTTGCCCCTCTGTCTCTATGGCCGTAGGAGACACAAAGTGCTGAAGGGCCAGAAACACAAATATGGATGCATTTCTGCACGCTGTTTAATGGTAGAATAGAATAGAATAGAATAGAATAGAATAGAATAGAATAGAATAGAATAGAATAGAATAGAATAGAATAGAATAAATCTACCACTTTAGGATGCTGTTAGCACACATACAAATTGTGTTTCATTTCTTTGTTTCAGTAGTTATTAAAGCTTATGCTCTAGCATTTAAGCCAGTCAAACAGTAAAATTCTCTCTAACTCGTTTGCAGAAGTCGGTTGACAAACACTATAATTGGGGAGCTGATTTTTTCTTTTAAAGCAGAAACACCTCAAACTCTTTATGAGTAGTGCTTTTTCACCTTAGAGTAAGCACTGGAGGATGATCTATACGTGGCCACACAGAGCCTTTTTAACACATCTGAACATTAAAAAAATAATAAAAACATTAAAAGCATTAAAAGTGCATATAATGCTATAATTAGTCTCCTGTCTCTTTTTAAGCGGTGCCAAATATAACCTTTTTGTGTACTTTGAATAAAACAACAAATAAATGTGCACGAACTCTTGTAGAAGTGCAGGTGCTGAGTGTCCATATGTGGAGTACACATGTTCATCACTGGCAGCTAAGCAGCATTTCACACATCATTGCACGGTGTAATAACATGTATGAAGCCCGACAAGGCAGAGGGATTAGACTCTGAACAAATGTTTTGGAAGCTACTGACGAGTCTGCGGAGGTTTGGAAACAGAGGGCAGCATGTGGGTGCATGTGAAACATGTCTACCTGCACCCGGAGCCCCCAGACACAGCACAAGTTCTTCGAACCCCACTCCACTGTGTAAAATTGACTTATGTTTGATGTTGGTTCAGTGTGTGCTGTGGGTTTCTCTTTGAAGGTAACCAGGCTTTGCTGCAGATTCACTCATGGAGCTGTCCTGCCTTAGGCAACAGAAGGCCGGAGCAATAGTCAGGAGACTAAAATATTGTCTTTATCACAAATAAGAGTTATAGATTGAACAACACTAGTGCATACATAATAAGCTAATAATAATGAGCTTAATAAAGCTTAATGATCATGAATATTTAACTTTACAAAAACTTTATTGGCAAAATGACCCACAAGTTACACAATGCTGCTTTTATAGTTTGCTGTAAATATATAGAATACACAGAAATAGACCTGTTTATGTATGTATTCACTTTTGTAACTTGAGAAATTGTAGCTTATTATTAATGTCACATCAATAAGGAATGGCTTACTTATGCGTGACGAAGTGCAAACTTAACAACTCAAAAAGACATAACGGCTGAATTCCAAATAAGCTAATAAATGAACAATAACAGTAAAGCAGCTATTTTAGTTTTAATAATTTGCCAGGGAAATAATAACATCTCTTAACACAGCGGTTGAATGATTTTCACCCATTCTGTATCCAAAACTCTATTAAAAGGCAACAAGAGCTACTCAAAAATGTTCTTAATAATAGAAAATTTAACATCGTGCACTGAAAAAGAACATGCAATAGTAATTGGACTCTAAAGTGCTGTGAATTCAATAGTTATGCTCCACCTCTGTTTCCTTGCAAACTTCCTTTTGCGAGGACAAGACATTCATTTTTATTTCGGTGAAAAAGTCAGATTTTTTTTTTTAGATGGTACCTGAATTAAACACAAAGATAAGAATCAGAGTCGCTTGTGACAATAATGCTCGTTAGCACTGAATATACAAAGTCACCGTGGTCAACAGTGTCAGACCTAAAAACAAATGATGACATGGTTTGACTGAGGGCCATGGGGGGCCCCTCCGGGAGGGGCCTAAATGAAAGGCTTCGCTTAAATTAAAGCAAACGGCAACTAAAGACAATCTGTTAGGCCTTGCAGCAGTGCCGTTCCTCCCGCACCTCAGTGGATCACACTCCACGGGGCACTTAAAATCTGTCTGGCTGCCCATTAAGACAGCCACTGTCCTGGCTCACTTATGTCCTGCAGAGGAATTAGAATAAACTGCGCTCCACAGACTCACGCTGGCAGAGGCTCCCTGCCTCCTCTTCCAGCAGCTTTTCTCCCTCCGGGGACAGCAGTTGTTTTGCCCGAGGTACATCAGAGCGGCTCGGAGTGACCGGCAACACCGAATAATTAGATGCTCGACTCCTCCAAACCGCTGTAGCTGTTGAATTCATCCTGACTTGTTTCAGCCATTTCAGCAAGGTTGCCAGATGTAATCACTGTGTAGGACGCCACCACTCACTTAAGGGAGAAATGGGGTTTGAAAAACCGGGATTAGAAGAGGAGGATAGGGTACTGTGCTTGGAAGCAGTGAACCAGTGACTCTGATAACCAGGTGGAATTAATATTTGTGCTGTTTTGCAAATACTTCCTTTTTTATTTCTGTTCAGATTCAGAATTTTAATGGACTATTGACTACGTTTACATGGGTAATATTTATTCATCCCTCTTGAAATTATTAGAGATTTCAGCTTGACGGTTTTTATGTGTACACCTAAGATATGTGTTGGCATGACCCAAAACATCAATGAGAATATTTTTTAAATGACTTTATTGATCCCTCATGGAGAAATTCTGTCTCCGCATTTAACTCATCCGGTCTGTACGAGATGCGCCCGATGCAGCACCACCAAGGGAGCTGACTGGGGGTTGGGCGGATGCTCGAGGCACTTCAGCCATGAACACAGGGATGCAATTCTGGGATCTTACCCTCCAAAAGCTGCTTTTCTTATCACTACTCCATAGAACTTGTTTGACATACTGTATGCAAAGACGTTCTTGTCACTGCCGAACATGAAATCTGGTAAAAAAAAAAAAAAAAGTAGCACAATATATTGCGGGAGACAGACGTTTTCCTCTCAACTCTTTCCACATTTTCAACATAATTGGTTCGGGCTCTGTTCGTCTTAACAAACGCTTGCTTGAATAACCCATTGTTTTGCCGTGGCCGCGTCTCTGCCGTGTTTCTTCATATGGTGTGAAATTGCTGGGCAAAAAACAGATTTATTCCAGCCAGAGAAATTATCTCAGGAGTTACCATGGTTATTAGATGCTAATATTTTCCTACTGATAAGATAAATATAGATAAAGATAAAACTGTGATTTATTCGTCACAGCCGGTAGTAAAAGAGTACTAAAGTAGATACAGCGATAATTCCACACAGCACAAAAGGTATACTAGGTATCAATGCATAACTGAGAAAAATAAAATAAAATAAAATAAAATAAAATAAAATAAAATAAAATAAAATAAAATAAAATAAAATTGAAACCCTGCAATAGACTGGAGACCTGTCCAGGATGCACCCTGCCTCTTGCCCAATGACAGCTGGGATAGGCTCCAGTGTCCCAGGCAACCTTCTAAGTGGTAATAGAAGATGGGAATGAAAAAATAAAATTAAATATAAAAAAAATATAAACTGCAGAACTTAAAGGTGGTTGCTCGTACATACACAAATTTACAAGATTTTAAAGCAGCTCTGTGAATTTGGGGCCACGCTGTTCCAGGATCTTCTTGGCCCTTAACCTGCAACGTTTTGTAAAAATGTCCTTAAGGTTGGGGTGGGGGGTTCTGATGGTCCGTGCTGCTGAACGGACCACCCTCTTGAGGGCCAGGAAGTCACGCCTGGTGCAGTTTCCCATCCAGGTGCTGATGCTCCCACGGAAGATGCTCTCTGTGGTGCAGGTGTAAAAGTCCCTGAGCTTTTTACTGAACTGATTATAAGTGGCTTACATTGACTGATGGTGCCAGTTTTGAGGTGGCAACATGAGCTGCTTTTATTCTGAACATGTTCTAGGTTTGGAAGGGAGCCAGTAATATGTTGCGCTGGTGGTCAGTGTGTCAATAAAATGAACAGCATCATTGTCTGTTTTTCAATGATATGACTTGGCTAAGGCTTGTAATGCTGTTTGCCGGTTCAATCAGTAATGCTGCATGATTCAAATAAGTTTACCCTTTTTCTTAATGATTTTTTTTCTTTCGTATAATCTCATTATGTGTATTTGTGGATACCCATGGTCCCCGGGGGCTGTGCATCCACGCTAGAAAAAAAAAAAAAAAGAGAGAGGGAGAGAGAAAGAATTAGAGCCAGCTGGCAGTGTGGTATCAATTGTGTTCACATTCATCAAGCCTGCTGAAGATTAGGAGCTGGAGCAGAGATGCTACCAGAGGCGTGTAGTATGTGCAGTGACATCATCGTATCTATGCACACACACACAAAGGCGCACGCAATCTGCAGTATCTACAGGCGCAAACAATAAGTAAAGCTCCTGACCCGACCCTGGAGCTTTTACCTCCCCCACTGTCAAACCATGTTCTGCCGCAGCCACACACAGTGACCAAGACGAGAGCGGAAAACAGTCCGTTTCTCTCCCTCTCTATCCTCTCTGATCTTATCTTTCTTTGGACATTTCCTCCTTTGAGTGCTACAATTACATAACATAAGAGAGTTAACAGGGAGAGCCCCAATCTGTCCTTCATGGCAAAACGAGCTTAACCTATAATCAGCGTGGAGGAGATGGCACAGCTTGTGTCCTCAGCAGCCCAACGGGAGGAGATGTTGCAGGGAGCCGACTGTGAAGCTATAGTAGTGTATAGCGCGCTCTATAATGCCCTGGCTCTCAGTAGGTGTCCGATATCAGGAGATGATCATTTTATAAGATGACAGAGGTCTTCCCTCATCATCGCCTTGTCCACACAGTGATAATGTGACCTGACGGTGGCGTTGAACGCTGTAGGCGAGGGCTGCATTTAGTTATGGAGCTGAGACGGACAAACTGGCTTCTCCATAAAATCAGTTTTAACAAATCATTCTTTACACACTTCACATCAATAGAGTAAAAATGTAAGCAATAGATAGCTGAATGAAGGTTCCCCCACTCAATTACGTAGATTTGCATGAATTCTGATCAAGAAAAATGTTTTATTTTATTTTTGGTGCTTCTCTAAAAGTCATATATTATGGAAGCAAAAGTCCACCTGTAATGTTAACTCAATTGTTTAGCGCGTTCATTTGAAATGCGAAGCGTTATTTGGAGAAAAAATGTTCCAGTCACTTCCGCGTCTGCTGACCTGAATGCATCGTCTATTCACAGCCAACAATGCCACATCTGAATGGCTGCGGCGGTAAATCTTTCATAGCTCGTGCGCTTCTTTGTCTGATAAACATCCAGCTCCTTCCAGGGGTCGCTGGCGTAATTACTCACAGATTAGGCAACAGCGTCGGCAAGTACACAGCGCAGTGGAAAAGTCTTGGTTTGGAGCCACAAACAAGCTCTCTCAATTACCCTCTTGAGAGAATCCTTGAAGGCTTTGCCATAAATCCCTCAGCTTTAACGAGAATCAGCTCCCGTCCACCTCTGCGGGGGGAAAGGACCACTTTATGAACATGCTAGGATATAATTTAAGTAACATTGCCCAGTGAAAGCAAGCGGCCATTACCAAGTGTTACGTAATGTAAAATTTGACCAATAAATCATTGACTTTGAAAAAAAAATCTCTTGTGCGAGTATTTGCATCAGCGGAAATTTCTGGCAACACTTGAAGTGGAGCTACCTATTGCAATTAAAAATGTAATGCAAACAACATTGTTACATACGCTGATTAAAGGAATAGATCGGTAAAAGCAGTAAGAGAAGTCAAGTGGACAGCATAGGTGACATTTATTTTGTGCCTCGGCCCGTAGTTAATCCTGATTAATTGTTCTCGTCCGATGTGTGCACACAATTAAAATATCCATATTTCCAGCCTGATCCCTGTCTTTACATGTCGCTTGAGTAGCGACCCTTCTCCAATCCACTGACATTTTGATCGACTTTATCACCAGGATGAATGTGAATTTGATTTTGTGGCGCACAATAAGCCATGTGTTGGCTTCTGTGGGTGGATTTGTTATCTTTTTGAAGGGGTATAATTACAATCAGCAACTTTTGATACGTCACCTCTGTTGCCTCACAGCTGCACAGCACCACTGACCTGTCAGAGCTGGGTTAGTTTCCTTTTCTGTCATCATGGTATGTAACACCCATAAGACCTTAAAAAGTCGACACACACACACACACACACACACACACACACACACAATAAAAAACATACTCATTATTATAAGCAGGACCTTGATGTGTTTTGGGAACCTGTTGTTAGTGCTAATGATGCTGCCAGGCCTAGGAATTCATCAACAGATTCGATATGCCCGGTGTTGATCTTGATCTCTAACAAACACGACGCTTGTCATGGGTAAATCATGTCTCGAGGCCGGATCTGAACACTTGGATGACTCCGTGTCATTTGAAAGCTGAGTTCATCAGATGGGGTCTGCCATATTCCTCTTGAAAGGTGCAATATTTATCACTATTAACACAGTAAATTGCATAGGGAAGTGTGAGGGTCGGGCAGAGCGACCTCTAATTCCATTAAAACGTAGCCACATTTCTTGTGGCACAATCGTCCACGGATGTGACCAAATTAAGGAGGAAAATTCATGCTAATAATCGTCAGGCTTCTTTCCGCTTCTTGTTATGATTGATCGAGGACGCGCATGAGATTTCTGCCTCTGCCTGTCTTGTGTGCGCTGCGGTTCTGGACCACTGCAAAAACAAAAAAGGTTGCCAGGGTTGGCGCATTACAGCTTCCATTTTCGAAATGGTTTTCTAGATCTGAGACCAATCTGATTTACTGATCTGTCCCATGGAAACACCATTAAAAGCATGACTGTTGTCTTTTTATCCGTCAACCACTCATTTTCTACCACTGTGCAATCATCCTAGTTGCACAGTGCGAAACAGGGTGGGCACAGAGAGGGTTGCCCGGTTTTCCGATTCTGTGTTACTAGAGAGGTGATGCAGCAGTTGAGACTGTTTTAACTGAGCGAGATGGATAAACATTAATTAGCAGAGGGGATTTACTCTACATTAACTATTAATGGGTGTGTTTCCTTGTGTGGTACATTTACCTTTCCAGACCACTAAAGCCAATGCAGCACCAGTAAGAGCGCATAATGAAGGAAACGTGTCAGATGAGGCGGGGGGATCTATTTACGCTCCATTTAATTGGTATATTGGGTGATGTTTAGTATTCTCATTGATCAAACCTCCTTCAGAATGGAGAATTTAAAGGAATTAATTGTGCAGAATTGTGTCCGGGTGCAAAAAAGCTGCCAGTGTCATTCACCAGCTGAGGTGCGAGCGATGACAGGGCTTAGCTAGCCTGTTGTTGTGCAGGCCTGTTGGCATTTCATGTGCAGTCGGCGCCAATTACATCTCACTCACGGTGTTGCATCTCTGAATCACACCGGAACACTGGCAGTGAATGCAAAGTGTCCCCGTTGCCCTTATTGAATACTGAGAGGCCTGTGCTGTTATAGCCTTAAAATGTGGGTTTAGACCAAAAGCTTTTATTTACAGGACACTAGCAGCCAAGGGAAAGAAAGACTGCTTTCATATTGTCACAGTTCCAGCTCGTTTTCAAAACTGACTTAAAGTCAAAAGTTTTAAAGGACAGCATGACCCGCTGGAGCGCCTACCACCTTTCTGCTTTGGGCTTTAATTAATGGTTGAATACGAGAAGCGAGCAGACTCTGACCTGCCCTGCGCCGGCATTAATTTGCTGAGCTCCTCAGCTGTGAGAATTAATTACAGTGAGCAAACTGTAAAATACAGATACAAAATAAAGAGCTTAAACTGTTCATGCCCGTAATCACTTCCATAATCATAAGCGTCGTGTCTCTACACCACAGAAGACTGACACGTTGGGAAGAAGTTTGACTTCCTAGGGTCTGCGTTTCACTGACAGATGCCCGTCAGTCGTCCAAGCTTAATGCTAACCAGCAGTTTAAAGTAGTTTACATATTCACTCCTGGAGGCTGCTACACGATACCCCTAAGGCTACAGATACCAAGCCTGTCCGTACCATCTGACTGCAGACATGATCGCTCTGAATGTTATCTCTTAAATCATATCTGGGAATTATTAGAGCAGAAGCTGAGCAATGACTTGTGCATTCATGGTGCAAAAAAAATAAATAAATGAATAAAAATTGCTCTTGCCTTCTAATAGCTTGCCCTCAATGTTCATTTTACTGTAAGGCAAATATTTAAATGCACAATTTGTGATATAAATATGGGATCCCCTTTTGAAATAGTATTCCAGTGCTTCTAGATGACTGCTGAAATGAGCTGTGCACAGGCTTTGAGGCTCTGAAAGGTTGGCTTGCTGCTTTTTAGTAGAGAATACATGGAGGAAACTCACTGTCAGAGTGGCTTTTATTTACTTTACATCTAACTTGTCACTATTTCCGATTAAAATTATTCTCAAGATAACAAATGACCAAATGAATTGTTAGTTAGCGACCCCATCTCATCTTTGTCATTGATTCCAAGTGTAGTGTATAACAGGTCAAAGCGCAATGACTTAACTATCAGCTACTGCTGTTGACTGTTTTGAGAATAGTCATTCCACTTTATGGCAGGTGGATTCTGAATGGCTTATCTAGTTTTGTTTTTAACACATCAACAGAACAGTGCACTGAGGGACCTATTATATTGTCTCCTCTCAAAACTCTAGTACTGTTTGAAAGGATTTCAATGAGAATGAATCTGCACTGTAGTCACTTTGTTCCTGTGAGAGACTCAAGGGAATGTCTTGTTTACGTGAGCCTCATCTTTATGAAGTACAGAGGCGACGGGGAAAAAGTGCGCTGCCAGACGCACTTGTTGCAAATTATTACTGTGAGCAGGCGCCGAGCTGATAAAGTGGTAGTTCCATTAAACGCCATCTAGGTACCTCAGACCGCGTAATAATTGTTTGCGCTGCTCGGTGACGCACCTCCGTGATGCGGTAGTTTGTTCAGAAGTGCTGTGTGGTGATGAAAGTGGTACTGTGACATTGGCAAACGGAGAAGTTGTTGCTTGGCCTTAGGCGGAGCTACAGTTTAATGGCGTGTCCTGGGCTCTTACATCCGTCGTAGTGACTTGACTCCTGAATGAAGAACATTGAGATCTGGGAGGACTGACATTAACCTGAACTGCAGTGATTTTTTTGTCTGTTTTCACCAAGAAAACTTTTTAATTTCAGCTTGAATTTAGCTGTCGGCTATTGTATTTTCTCAATAAATGTAGGGAAATTAGCTCAAGACTTTTTTTTATTATTTAATGAAGAGAATAAAAGCAGACATCAGTGCAAACTCAGACGCAGTTATGTTGTTAATTACTCCGCCAGTTGGAGTGAGCTGATTTTGGTATTTTAGGTAATCGTCAGCCTGTATGTCTGAATGTTTCGTGCATTTTCCAAACACCAAATCACTTGGTGATACTGAAATGGGATTATTTAAATAAGAAGGTTGTACTCAGTTACAAGCAACTCGTTATAGCATCACCGCTAAACATAACTGTAGACAGAACATTATTCGCAGCGGGGAGAGGAGTTGAGCTGTAATGCGCAGTAGGCCTGAAACAAATGCCCTTGTGTGATTGATTACACGCTACAAGCTAATGAGATAAACAGAGCCTGAATCGATTCAGTCGGGGAGGAATCATGCCAGAGGGGCATATGCAGTCGGGTGCAATGACTGTATTGACGCGCTCACATTTAAATGCCCGTCGAAAGAGACTAAGCTGCAGCCTGGGTCCAGAGCAGAGCTGTGTCCCCTCTTCCATTGCATGGATCTGCCTCGCCCACAACAGCAATCGGGGTCGATGTTAAATCTAACACCCGCGTTGGGATCTGACAAGTTGGACGCTTTAGTGCGTCGCAATCACCGCTAAGAAAACCTTTTTCTAGTCAAACACAAACAAGACGAGAGCTGTGAAGCAGGCACCCTGGCGCTAACAGATGGGTGTGGGAGAGCACCCGTAACTGTAGTTAGTGACAGGGCAAATTACAGTACGAGCGCGGATGACCATCAGCCCAATTTAGGGACGCGCCGCTGTAGCTGCTCCAGTCACTGGCTCGCTGGCTAATGACATACACACTGATATTCCAAGCGCTGTGGTTAACCAATTAGAGCCTTCATGCTTCCCCAGGATGACTATAAGAGGATAAGCAGGGCTGGATGCCATCTGAGATGTTGAGCAGGTCTTGGAAAAAAAAATAAAAAGGAGAAGTGAACAGACACTACAGGGCTTAGAGGTTTAATTATCTGCACTTCTTCCAACCACCTCACCGTCAGGATGACTGTTCTTCACTTCATTGCAATCCAACGTACAGTCTTCAAGGTAATAATTGTGACCTTGAGTTAGTGTGCCTCCAAACACTTGACTTGGCAGTTAGCACATAAAAATAGTTGTATTTAGCCGTCTTGCATCTTACATTCTGTCAGCGCTGACAGCATTTTAAATGTGCGCTTGGAATAGTGATCTTTTTCCCTCTTTCGATGGTCCGTGATAAGCATCACAGCAGGCAACTACGACCTGGTTCCTGGAAGGACATTCAGAGGAGGTGTGTTTAATTGACTACGTTATGATTGTCACTCAAGTCTCCTCTCCACACGAGAGGACACCAGAGGGGTGAGTCATTACTCACGGAAGGGGAGAGGGATAGATACAGTAGAGGAGAATCTAGCGTCACTGAATGTTTAGTCTCTTTGACACAAAGGACAAAGCGGGGGGTGTGCCTGTGTTGTTTATGTGCTACTAAAGGCTTAGATGGAAAATATGGAAATTCATCAGTGTCCCAGTGCATAAAAATGAATTTGTTGTTGGTTCATTCAAAATGCCTCTGGCTACAGTAGAGCAGCGGGGTCTACAGATGAGCAATTCACCGGGAAGGGCTTTATGGATCCAGGCTTTCCCTGTGAGGGCTGCATTTCCTTTCGCTGCTTTGTGCGCGTGAGTGCAAGTGCTGTGCGACGCCATTAGTCCTAATATCCTTATATGTGTATTTCTTCATTAGCAGAATTAAGTTGAGAGGCTTTCGTTTAAAATACAGTCACACATATAAAAAAAAAAGAGGCTGGCTCTTTTTAAACAAGCCTTAATCAGAGTTAAATAAGTAAAATTGTTAAGCAGCAAAAATAACTTAAGAAGTAAGAATTCACCCCTTGTGCTTTTGTGTTTTGCTCAGTCAGGTTGAGTGGAGCGTGATGGGGCTAATAACAGTTATCACATTTATAATCAGCGGCACAGCACTTGATTCGCTAACAGAAGAGCTAAACAATGAGGTCCTGATGTGGTAATGCGGTTAATAACACAAAGCTTTACAAGCTTTACTTTACTCATCCTTCACTCAGATTTTGTTGTTTCGTTCGCATGTGGACATGTTTCAGCTAAAGCAGCTTTTTAGGACAATGCCTTTCAGATAAAAGAAATGTTGCCCATCGCGCAGTTTATTGGCTTTCCATTTGGTTTTGCTGCGCCGATGACACTGATGCTAATCACCGTGTGATGGATGGGCGCTCTCCACCCGTGTTCTTGATCATGCTAAACTCAAATGCAGCGAGAGGGTAAACAGGCTTCTACAGCGTGTTCGAAGCTGAGGAAAAAGGAGATGAAAATCAATGTAGCCTCAGTCACGGCATACTGCAAATGAAAAGCATGTGTGCCACGATAATGGATATGGATTTCTGGCTGTGTGGCTCATGTTTTATACTCCTGCAGTGCTGTAATCGTTACATTTAGCGCTTCTTAAGATGACTGATGGGCGCACAGGACAAGGCGTGCATTCCTACGTATTATTACCTCTTCTTCTACATATTGTTCAATTAGAGAAAAGGCCAATTGGTGGGGTTTGAATATTGAGCTGTTCCTTTAACCTAGAACATCTTAGCAGAGTGTGGCTTTAAAGGCTGCCTGCTGCCGCTCTTGTACAATTAGTAGCTGTCAGAGGCCAGCACAGGTAGAGACAGAATATAGATGAATTTACAGACTTCGGTTTAAATGGTGGGTAATACGCAGCAAGAAAGCCAAACACTGTGTGTGGGAGGCAGCGAGTAATAAAGAGCGAAAGAGCAACATTACAACATTTACCATGCTGAGAGGAGCGGGATAGCAGCCTTGAGATGTCTCACATTGTTTGTAATCAGCAAGACGGGCCGCTCTGCATTTGGCTTCCTGGTGCGTCTCTGTGTGTACATGCCTGTCATTGCTGTGTGTGTGTTTGTTCGAGTTGGTCATATAGAGTCGTATCCCTGTCTGGTGAAAAAGCCTGACTTGTGATATCTGTGGTTGTCTAAACTGTTGTTACCAAGGTGATCGTCCACGGAGAGGATCATTCAGTGAAGGTGAATGTGAACAAGGAGACAAGGTTTTTATATTTCTTCTATATCTATCTTTTTTCTATAAACGCTTTATGGAACAGTTAGTCCAAATTCTGGGAGCCTACTTTATTAGAAGTACAGCCAGCCGCTGTTCAGGATAAATTAGATCGCTCCAAATTGGTGGTTCCCATAGAGGCATATCAAACTGGACCTGGATCTGAGTGATTCGTGAATCACCTTCTCAGGAGAGGATGCAGCCAACATTTTCTTTTTTATGTCTTGAAGGTCCATGAAAAGATCTGTTTCTCTTTCATCTCGAATGTTCACAAAGAAGACATAATGATACAACTCTTCGCCCACCTCAGCTGATTATCGTTCTGATTTTTCAGCATTTTTGTTGACTGATTGGATTTGACTGTGTATAATCATGGTCAGAATTACTTATTTACCTGGCTGAAATGCAGCTGTTGCATGTGCTGGTATGAATTACTTACTTTGTTGATGGTGTACATGATTCTAATTTTACTCATCGACAATATTTTTGTTTGACAAAATGATTTCATTCAATATTTGGTTCAGTTTATTTATTTATTTATTTTGTTTTCTGAAAAACCTGAAAAAAATGACATGGGCTATTATTTAAGAGGTTGATGACATGATGATTTTTTGCAGCTTCAGTTTCAGATTAACTTGCACATACCTGTAGCTCTTGTTTGCATCGTGGTTGAATATGGTCACCTCCTCCCCTTGCTCTCTGAGCCTTCACTGCCGTGTTGAGAGATGAAAATGCAGCGGCGGCTTTAACCAACCAAATGGTCACATAGCTGATCAGGAAAAGACACTTTCTTTTTCCTGGTTTCCAGAGAGAAATCCCCAACTTTGAGACTTTGAGGGCAATGGCACCAAATGAGACAGAGAATGATACTTTCCTAACACCCCGCTTCTTTCGAAATGTAAGCCTCAACTGAAAGGTTCCACTTTCAGAAGCACATCAACTGTCACTTCCATCTGAGTACATTGCAATTTCTTTTGCAAGGCTCTCTGAAAGTCTCTACTACATGGAGGATTTTGCTTTGTCCCCACTTTGGTGACAGTGATTCAGACCGGGTTACGCATGGAAAATGAGCTGTCACAGTCACCTTCTGTGTGTCGGGGCATTTTCGCAATCTGCCACTTCATCCGTTCCCACTTTGACTCAAACTCAAAAGCTCTTTTGTGTTTTGTACTGCACGTCTAGTCTGATATTCAGCAGAGAATCCAGTTGATGCAACAAATCAACTGAAGAACGGCACGATGACGGCAAGCATTATTTCAGAAACAACCACACGAAGCAGCTGAAGCACGCACACGATGACTTTATGCAAAGTGATAAAAGCTAGGAATTAATAAAAGACCAGCCTCTCAAGGACTCAGCCACATATAGAAGAATATAAACGGAATTTTGTTGTCCCGTTTAATGTCTTAATGGTTTCACTGTCAATATCCTTGAGTGTGATGAGTGCGATGCCTGTAATGAGAGGTTAATGAGCCTTTGCCCAGTGATACTGGTGCACCTAGTAAGCCCAAAGGGCCACAACTAAGACGGTTTAAGCCTTTTAAAAGGAGAAGAAAGGCTGTCCCACAAAGCGTTGATAGTGTAAAGCTTCACACAGATCTGATAAGTGCACTGCGACCAAAGTGGTTCGGCGTCTTACAGCGGCATATCTCGATCACCAGGATCGGGAACATGGTGGCACACTTTCAAATACAAACGCAGTATTCTTCACTCAACATAAATGCTAAAGGCACCTTTTTTATCACTGGAGACAGGCGACAGGATTACCACCCAAATAAAAAAAATCTCTGTCATACTTTTATTCACACTCTGATGCAACACCGTAGCCTGGATATAAAGTCCCAAATGAAAGGTTGAAAGTGTTTCCTAAATGTCGTGAGTATTTATTGCGGTTTAAAATACAATGTCAGTGCTTTTACGCTGCTTTTAGACAACCAGGGGATTACTTTGTTAATGTATATATAGAGTTACAATTGTGAGTCTTATGTTAAACGGTTTAAACTTTAAGTCAAAATCACTGATGGCTAATTTTTTTAATCCACAATCTGTAGTCGTCTGTACTTAGTGTTTGTGTAATCACTTATTCCATAACTGTGCAATCATGAGTCACCGACACCTACATCAAAGCGATCAAAATATAACTAATAATACAGCTGAAGTAGGCTGTGAAATATACACCTACGTCCCAATCAAGACAATGAAAATTAATAAGGCTTCAAAACTGCAGCCAGCACTGACTGGATCCAAGCTCACTGTGCAAACATGGCAGGAGGGGATATTCGTTGAAATCCCTCATGGTACGAAGGGAGAAGAAAAGACAAAGGGTGAACATTTCCTCAGCTTGGCACACACAGCACGTACGCCCGCCAAAGTTTCTCACGACTGAACTATGACAGGAGATGTTAACTCAAATCTATTTGCCGCAGGTAAAGTCTCAAGGAGATGTCTTTTCTTCTCAGAAACGAGGTCTTCTCTTTGAAGACCACCCCCTGAGCAGATTTTTTTTTCTTCTCCTGGGTACCATCCCATATCACCGTCCATCCAGCCTTCCAATGCAACCGGTAGCATGAACTAGTCTGAGAGTCAAGACACAGTGTCGCACCTCTACCGCTTGGAGGTCACAGCGAACATGCAGGTGTTTTCTCACATGGTATCACCTTGACACTGGCGCCTCCAATACCACTGGGCCGTAACATAATTGCAACGCAGCCCGGTCCTGAAGTGGACGATGGGCTGTCTGGATGAATGAACAAGAGGCAATACGCCCAAATTCTATTACTGTTAATTGAACTGGAAAGAAAGAGGGATGGGACAGAGGAGGATATGGAGAGATAACGGCATAAGGAAAGAGGAAGGGAGCATGCAGTAATACTAAGCTTATCTCCAGATGAACCTCGAGTACATGAGAGGTTAATTCAATGTCATGCCAGAGAGATGGACAGAGTCCATTCCACTGTCTCATCTGGGAGACAGGGGGAAGATGGTATCAGTGGCCGCCTGGGATCAAAAGGCAATTCGTCTAATGATTTATTGCTAATTGTAGATGCATGAAATCCGAAGGAAGGCTTATGTATTTCAGCTCAAAAATGAGGTGCCATCCACGGTAATCCTGTGCTTCAGAAGTTTTAGAATAACAAGCCGATGAAAATTAATACAGTTTTATCGAGGGAATGCTATGCTGTTGCTGTGTATAGATGATAGTGCATTAATCCAAATCATATTTACAGTAAAGGCATTAATTTCCCAAAGGTGTGAGACACAAGCAACATGAGCTGGGATGCTCAGCAACTCTCAAAGCCAGAGAGGAGACGAGAGCCCCATTCCTGTTTCTTTGTTCCTTGGAGGATGGGCTTCTGTTGTGATAGGATTTCTGCGACTGCTGCAGCCGATCCATTATTTTGTTTTTTTAAAGCACTGTGTTCTGTCTAGCCTCTGCACCTCTACAGTGCGGTTACTTCAAGAGAGATTAAATGTGTAGGACCAGCCTGTCCAAGGTCCAAGAGACTCCTGAAAGTCTGAGCCATCACGGAGATGCCATCCGAGCCTGACAGTTTCTGTAAATCTTTTATCCGAGAGCTTGCACCGTCTTCGAAATATGTTTTGAGTGACATTTCCCTGGGATAATCAATTCCACTTCCACCTGACATGTGCTGAGAGGGCACAATATATGTAAGTGACAAGTTCTCAAAATCCACTGTAATCTTGGCAAAAAGCGTCTTCTGCACTCCCTTCAAACCGAGAGAATTAAAAACTGATCCTCTGTGATTGTTTATTTGCATGTCAGGATTTGTAATTTACATGAAAATAATCCTAGTTCGCCGGCTTCTTTTGGGTTCCACTGCTGGAGCTAAAACTAATTTGTGACACAGGGTAGTACATGTTGTGTTTTTCCCAGACAGACCAATAAATATTGATAGATGTGTAGTAGAACTTGGAATGTAGCTTAAAAGCAGGTCAAAAGGGTTGTCCTACTGCAGATTTATGCAAGTTTGATCACAAATAAAACACACTGGTGAAAGTTTAATTTTACAAGCCCACTCTAGCCTGAAGCCGACCTGTATTTTTTAAGAGGTGTCACTGACCTCGTATTGGTTGGCAGAAACTGACCAGAGTTGCGGTTCTCCCCAGCAAGACTTAAGTGTCTTTAATGCTGTACATCCACAGATGGATGGCAAAGTAAGGACAGAAGCCCCAGCTCTATTCATCAAAGCCCGACAACCACTTTGAGCCTGGTGGCCCCGGTGACAAATGAGGGACCAAAGTCCCTCCTAGAGGGTGAGAAGGTGCGGCAGCTTTGGAGAGAGTCCCAGCTTGGTCAAAACGCACAGAGACGCTCCCCTGGCTGCTTGCTATGCCCACGCTTTATAAAACGCCTCTCAACGTTTTGTCTTGAGCGCTGAACTGCATGACAAATTGCTCTTTGCACTTTAAGCCGATCTCAATAAGGTCCCAAATTGGTATTTAAAAGTGTGCCGTGAGAATGAGACAGATGCGGCTGAAAGGGGGCTGCCGAGAGTTGTGTGGATCTAAATCACATTTTGTATTTGGAACAGCGAGGAGGCAGGCGAGCAGGGAGAAGTGATTCTATTTGAAGGCCCGCATCAATTGGAGGCTTCACTGCATATTGTTAGAAGACCGTTGGAATGGGAGGAGAGAGTGCTGGTGGGAGGGGAGAAAAGAGATTGTAACTCCAACAGCTTAGCCAGAGAACAGGGATATAAGAAAGCTTCCGAAGCACTGAAAAGCACTTTGAAGAATGACTGCCTTTCTAAACAACCTAATTTACCTATAATGCGTTCTCACAGATTTGCACTGCAGCGAAGCCACTTTTAAACCATCATTTAATAACTGCATATTTTTTTATGTCCTCAGAAGGTAGTCTGCTGTATTGAATTGAAATGACTGCTAAACCTATAGACTGTTTGTACTTTCAGCTTTGCACGGCTCATATAAACATTTAAAGCAAAAAAGGTGATCATTCAAGAGAGTTTATGTCTTCTTTTAGTGTCAGACAAATGTGGCATTGCCCAGAAGTTAGACTGTACAATAATAGCAACACTAGAGGCGTCACACTCTTTGTAACAACCCTCCCTTCGTGCTCCAAACTGCAGAGTGCTCTCTAGCACATTACGATCGGCGCAGGGGGCTGAGACAATGAAGACTGAACTGTACGATGAGCAGTAGTTCTTTATGTGGAGAGGGAGAAAGGTGGTCTCCTCGGTGCTGCTGGAGAGAGCGCGTCGTGTTCACTGAAAGCTGCAGAGGTTGAATCTTGCTGGTCTGTCAATATTTGGATTATATACGAGGAGATACAAGAGAGAAGAAATAGGACAAAACTCTACTTCATTATGACACTAGATGACATATCTTACTCAAGGGCACCTCGGTTGTGATTGATGATGTAGAGGCCTGTTTATTTCTCTACCCTATTGTCACTATGCCAACCACTGTAAGCATAGGCATTGCCTTTTGAAACTGAGGGGCTTTTTGCAGCTGGTGTGCCACATTATGTATGGAATTTGAGGAATTGCTACTCTTTGTAAGGAGCTGGAGCTTGAGACTCTGTTACTTTCCAAAGGCTGGCATTGTTCGTCTTTGTCTTTGGCCGGAGTAGTACTCTCAGCAGTGACGGTTATCATATTGGATATTATTGGGCCATTGTTGTCTCATCTTGGCCACTGCGGGTTCTAAGAAGCGATGGAGATTGTTTGTTGACCCCGCAGCTGTGAATGATATTTTTGATTTGAGGATATTGCAGTGCTCTTTATTGGTGGGGATGGGAGACATGTTTAAATTGAAGCCGAAGAAATGAATAGAAAAATCTATCGATCTTCTTTCACGCCATTTGACCCCTCAATTTGTTCACACAGCATAGCGTACACTCAGAGACCTGTGCGGCGCTCGGGGAGCGGTTCGGAGGTTGGGTGCTTAGTCATGGACATAAGGGGATACAAACCCGTGACCTTATCCTCCCAAAGCAGCTTTTCTAGCGGCTACTCCACTGCAACCTGCGCTGCAATCATGTTCTCTGCGTGAACAGCGGTCACCTGCCCCAACACCTACTGCCACAAGTACATTTTCAGTCGTTAACTGCAGTGAAATCTGGCCACGGCAGCAAAAACAACAGCTCATACCAAGAGCGTCTCAGCATCCTCCAATGCTTCCAGAGGCAATCAGATTACCTGAAAATGTTACTAGAGCTAGGAGAGAACGCTGTGCTGCTTTGGGCGTCTCGTAGAATTGTTAGGTGGAGCGAGTAACAAAATGTGCACGGATAACCAATTTCAGCTGGTGCCAAGAACACAACTGAATACATTTGAGGATGAAATGAAATTATTAACTTTTCATAGGGTTTTCCCTTTGTAAGGTAACCTAATTGTAGCACAAGTGTATTAGTGCATGTGGTGTTTTTCGTCAAAAGGCTTGCTTATACTACAGGACACAAACAATGTCTCTTTTCTCTTTGTTTTTTCATAATGTGAGAATGACTTTTTTTTTTTTAGCTTTTTCATCCTAATATTTACTCAGTATCGAGCTCTCAATACTCCATATCTGTGGGACATATGTGCTCAGACTCTGTTGCTTGATAATCTCACTTCAAGGGAAGTTCCTTTTAACGGAATGGCAACCACCATCAACCATATCGTTACCTAAAATGTTTCATTATGTGAAAACATCAGCTACTTTTGGATCCAGTAGACACGTCACCTGCAGGTTTTTGTAGGATGGAGCCATGTCAGTTTGCCTGGGTGATAATTTGATGCAGGTTCATCCGAGCTGTGACAGCTACTCAGACTCTGCCATAGAATTAGGAACAAACTCAAACGCAGTGAAAAGAGACCAGCTCCATTTGGTTTTAACTTCTCAATTATTTTGGCACTTTCTCATTATACATTTAATTCAGTGTCGGTATAAAAGCCATTGATTGATGCACGTTTAAATTTAAATGTGAGGTGTATGACCTGCCATTTCCCCTGCCTTCACAAAGCCTGAGCTAATCAGACTCCATTTAAATGTCTAGAGAGGAGCTGTTCACTCTCTCTGCCCCGCACACTAGCACATATCCTATGCAGCCATGATATCACACGCTTTAGTTTAATTACGAACTGACTTTGTCTCCGACTTTTGTTTTGCTGCTTAAACCATCCATGCCCCAAGTGCAAAGGAGTTCATAAAACTCTTGAAGTTCCCGAGATAATTCTTATCGTCAGTGGCTCTCTGAAGTGCCCCAGTGTAGTTTATAGTTTTGTTTTGTTTTAATTAATATTAGTTTTACCCTCTTCATTTGTTTTATGAAGACCGATTTGCAAATCTTGTTTGGGGCTGATGTTTGCACATGTGTTTGATTTTTGCCGAGTGCTCAGGGTGGTAAATAATCACAGTGCACATATTCCCTCCGATGCAACTTTAGCTTTGTTTACAGTGCAGTTTAATTGCTCTTTGTGCTTAGCACTCGACGCAGCTTCATATGGAGATTTATTGGATTTTAGAAACTTGCTCACTTTAATTGAATTCATTGTTTGGCTCTGCTTTGTTTGCAATAGATTATTAAGAAGCTGAGTTATGGTGATTTACACAACCTTTAGACCACACAGTCTTGTTGACTGTAATGGGTCATTTTAGTTTCTCACTTAACTTAAAACTGATCACAACTCAGCTTGGAGTACATTACATATTTGTATCTATTTCTTTTTTCTATTTGGAAACATTAAATGGTTGGAGTTTTTACAGATTTTGCACAGTAGCAAAAAATAAAAGATACTAAAAAAGTAGGGCTAGTGGAAGTGTGCATAGCAGGGAAACCAGGGGATTAACTTTTTGACTAATTTCTTCTTTTAGACCCAGAGTTTCCCATACCATCTAACATGAGAAGGATTTAATATGATCAAATATCCCTTCCCAAAACAGGTTTTGCAAATTGCTCAAATTATGTCCAAAAGTATTTTGGTCCACTCGTTAAAACGTAGCTTGAAAATCAAACATTAACTGAGGGCTTCCAGACCTTTGCTGCTACAATCTCTTTCTCCATTTAAATGGAAGAATTTAAAGCACAAATAAAGCTGAGTTTAATTGTCTTCTCTTTCAAAGTTTGCTCTAACCCACTGCAAAAGAAACTATCATCTTGGTTTTAGTGTTGGTTTGTCATCTTGGTTTATTTGCTTCCGATCACTGCAAGCACGTAAATGCACAGTACAGGTGCTTTTGAAAACTGAATGTGTGAGTACTTGTAATTACACCAGGAGGACGGCCCTCTTTACCTGCTGATAAATATCTCTGCAGTATTCTGCAGGCACAGAAAAACGTTGGATAAGCGGTTGGATAAGCAGGCCATACACCACAGCTACCCCTTTGAGATCCGATAAAAGAGTAAGCTCCAGACCTCCATGTCCCCCAATTTAATGTCAGTCATTCCCACCGAGGCCAGTTTTTCACTGTGGAAACACTGTGAAGAATTCTAGGTCTCTTACCCACTGCTGCAGTACATCCTATCAGTCACTTTATAAAGCCTTAAGCAAGTGTTACGCATGGTTGGGTGCCCACAGGGAGCCTCAGTGAACATGCAGTCTTAGTGTGACAGGTCGTTGCCAAATAGAGGTTATTTCTACAATACTTAACCACTGAAGTAGACAGTACGCAGTAGCCTTATGGATATAAATATATGCACTGTATGTGTACATGCTTTATGCTAAAACAAAAACAAAAACAGCTATTCTCAAGCATTTTCATTGGGATGAAGGTGAAACACGTGCAGCGCAGCAAATGGTATCTGCAAAATAATCAGATTTGGAATCTCTCCTGCTATTAATCTGCTCAGTGAGATATGCATATGAGAGGATTTACACCATTGCCAGGTTGCAGATAGATTCTGTACCTCTGAAATACATCAAACAAGCTCGTTTTTTATCCCAGTCAGCAATTACACCACACTTCAACCTGCAGTGTTTGTAATGTGATCTGCTATATCGGCACATCCCTGCCTTCATTAGAGCGCCTGTCTCACAAAACACTTGCAATTAGAAGGGGATCTTCTTAATGGCAGTAAAAACCCATCCTGCAAGTGAAGCGCAGGCAGCGTCTTCCTGCGGACCGAGCTGACATATTGCAGCTTGGCAGCAATTAAAAGGAAGGAACAAAGAAACTGATACAGAGTCAATTTCCCTTCCAGTCAATCCAGGAAACTGGCAAAGGAAAAGGCAATTTTTAGGCCCAAATGATGGTATGTCTCCAGGGTTTGATTACGTTGAGCTTGGCTCTAATGACTCACAGTCTGGACATCTGACATGACTAAAACTTTTATGGTCACGCCAAGAGTAGAGTCCTAGACTGGCAGTCCCCGGAGTGTATCAAATTAATTAACAACATCAGCAACCACAGCAGGGTTTAGTGTTTGTTTAAAATACTGCGTGGAGTTTAAGCCTTGTTACGAAATGATAAAATCCATTTGACAGATTTGCACAAGACCGGTTCAAAAGAAAACTTTCAGCTAATAGAGCCTTAGGGGAGCATACTGCAAGTGTCTACGGTGCATTTTAAAAAGTTGTGGGGTGAACTAGGGACTGTGGCCTCTCGCAGTCCTGTCACATTAGCCACCAGATAAATGAACTTCATTTGCCTCCCAATCTAACAGCGCGAATTCAACGCCACCCCTTCTGCAGAGTTTGATGTTTTCCCCTCTCCCGGGTCAGAGGGAGAGAAAACGCATCATTTGCCAAGTGACCATGGCACCGTGTCAAATCAAAGATGAAAAGCCACCGTAGCTCAGCGTGGCCTCTGCTCATGGCACACTCTGCAGTCACCAGCGACGGCACTGTGCTGTTTTGACTGCAGAGGTAATGGGAACGCAGAGGTCACAATTCCCTGTTCGAATATGAAGCAGTGTCTGAAAGAGCGCTGAGTGAAGCAGACAGTGAACTGTCGGGCTCCCTGATGGCAGATGGGGTTGGATGCGGCGTCATTTGCCGCGGCTCTGATCTGACCTGTCAGTAGAGATTCATTCGGTGAGAGATATGCTGTCCGCTCGCACGGTTTCTGCCACTACTGCGCCTTCTGTCATAAAACTTCATTATAGATAGGTAGATAGATAGATAGATAGATAGATAGATAGATAGATAGATAGATAGATAGATAGATAGATAGATAGATAGATAGATAGATAGATAGATAGATACTCCATTGGTATATTTAAGCCCAGTCAGGATGCTGCTCACACCGTCGCTGTCAGACAATGCCGTGAGGAAACTGTTAACCACGTCTTTATCCAAACGTGGCAGGTAGTCACGTAGGTTAAGCGTATTACCTAAGCCCTCACCCAGTTTTGCTATTTTTTCCGCCTTCCAATCTCCCCAAGCCCTTGTAATTATGCCGACAAGGAGTATGAGCCACGCGGCCGTGTTTCTGCAGCAGCAGGTATATTGCCGTTTTAGGGGCGTCAAGGAGAGTTCCTCCGGGGAGCATCGTGTAATTGCGGCTTGCGCAGGATTCAATTGTTAAAGCATGTTCGAGGGATTTTCTTATTGTTTGCCTGACTGCACCAGTGCTCGCAGCCGTGTTCAGAATGTCTGCGCCGTTGCGGGGTGAAATATGTCCTGTTGGTAACGTGATATGTGATCAGAGGGTCAGGGCTAGTGCTGCATCTTCTGCCTACATATTTGTTTTTGTTTGTTTTTTTAAAAAAAAAATTGTAATGATTTTTAATGAGATTTGAAATTTAAATTGCTCCCTTTTAAGATACCTGGGTGTACTGTGACGCATATGAAGTGAAAAATGAAGGGATTGATGTATTTTCTGTGTAACTCTAGGTTCTGAAAACTAAGTGTGCAAAGCTTTCAGTCTTCTCATTATTAGGGAGCACTGACTGTCACTGTTGCAAGTTACAATGAGAAACATCGCCTACGACCAATTACAGTTCGGTTCTTGCTGTTTTATTGTTTTTATTATTTTCATTCACCGGCAGCTTAATAATTGATGAAATACCTCGTGTGGGGGAAGAACTCTGTTTGTGTAGATGCAACAGATCACATCATGCCAATTTCAGGAAAAAAATAAAAAAACATTTGTCTGGCTAAACATTCTTCCATATCACATTCATTAATTTAAAGCTACATGGCTTTACTCTTAACCAGAATGTCTTTGATTAAGAACTGGTGGGTGCTGCATGTAGTGGTTCTCCTGTTATTTCAGTGGGTCAGACAGAGACAATACAGTATGTCATGATGCTATGTACAGAAAACTATTTAGCAAAAAACTATATATATATATATATATTGCCCAGGCTTCTGTGTGACTTGGATAAAAAAATATACAACCAGGATCAGATCAGTACAAAAAAAACTCAGTGATCTTTTTCAGTATGATCACTTTTACATTTAGCGCAGGACCGTTAGCATGTAACTAGTTGTTTTAAAGTGAAATGTGATATATGTATAATACTGTGAGCCCACACATTATAGTTATGATTGTGTATAAGGAGTGGTGTCCTGAAAGTTGTTGCCTTGCTCTGCAATGCATCATTGACATTATAGAGTTTTTAACTTTAAACCTGCAGTGATGTAGTTAAAATCCTTATAATGCTCACTAAAGCGCTGAGGGCTTCAGATGTGATGTGGAAAGCAATGGCGTCAAATAAGCTACAGAGACAGAGGACAAACCAAATGAGAAAAGGTGATAAATATTTCAGGTGGAATCGGCTTGTCTTCCTTCTACGGTGACTGTTACAGCCATGATAACAGCAGTGTTTAAAGATAGGATAAGAGGAGATAGGACCATTACCCTCCAAGCCTGGAGCGTGTCATCCCCTACAAAGTTTCCAGTGTGCAACTGACGCCCGTTACGACTGGTGTAGTGCCTCCAACCAAACATGAGAGGCAAAGCGGCCCAGGGCAAATAACAGCAGTTAACTGACTGCTAGCCCAGAGTAAAAAAAAAAAAAAACAACCAGCGACATCTGGGGAGATGAAAGGCATGTAGTGAAAGGTTGTGCTGGCTTCACTTTGGCACTTTGGAAGTGAATGCACTATTCCTGTAATGGTGCCCAAAACATCAACACTGGCTTGTCATATGAGCCTTTTATGGCACTAGAGGGGGGCAGTCAAGCACCTCAAAATGCTTCCAGGTCAACAGAAGCAAATGGTATTTATGTAAATTGAACTACGACTTCTCATATATAGTGTTTCAACGCAAACAGGATTGCCCCACAGACGAAGGAGGTCGTGGTTGTGTCACCCAGCCGCACCTTCGGGGGGGGGGCTGCCGATGTTATTCCTGTAGAGCTCAGCATCTCTGGCTCACTTTGGAAATTCTTCACAGGGATCAGCGCGTATTCCAGAAATTGCGTGGGCGGTAGTGGCGGTGTATCTGACAGCAGTATGTGTGTGTGTGTGGCAGGAGGAAGAGAGGTAATATTACTGGGGGGGATTGCCTATAAATCCACAACCTTCTCCCGTCCTCTGGCTCCGAGGTTCTCCCCCGAGGGGGATCAGCAGGTGTTGAGTGCACATCTTGGCCAGGACTTCAGAGATACTCGCAGAGGGAACTTTTTATTTGTCTGACGTGGACTCGTGAAAATCTTTGTATTTAAACGTTTCAGCGAATGAATGGATGCACTACTCCTTACTACCTATTGTGGAAACAGCATCGTCCTGAGGAATAAATCCTAATTATCCAAACAGTCTAGAGACTGCACAGACAGTAGTTACACTTCTGAAGGTGGGTTATGTGTTTGCTGGGTCGTGGACTTCTAACCTCATTGTGGATCAAATCCTTGTCTTGGCCCTGTCAAAGTTGTCATCAAGTTCAGCACTCCATGCTGCTGCCATAGCTGGGCGAGTTTAATAGCCGTGGCTCTGAGCCAGGACATGGAGGAGCTCTGGCACGGCTGGAGGCCCATGAATCGATGCCGCTACAGTATTAGTGGTCACAAAGCTGAACCCCTGCAACAAGGCCTGACCTATTACATAAGAAATAGCAGCCAATAGAGCAATTCATTAAACTTTATACATGTATTTGTATTTTCCCCTGAGCTATAGCTGCTTGGACAGTGGATGGGGATTCTGTTGCGTTTAACCTTGGTATGTCTTGTGTAAATGAGTGAGGTACAAAAGAAAGCCGGAGTACCACGTAGGAGTAGGATGTGCAACGTATCTTTCAGTGATGTGGTGCATTTTCTGAATGAGGCAATCAGATCATTACAGTAGTTCAGGTTTGAGTCACCAGGCCTCTCTTAACACAGCCCGCGCCGTAGCATGAAGCCAGCGATAAGCCTAATGCAACGCTGCGAGGTGAATAAATACTCCTTTTGATTTAACCTGCGCCGAGCTCTTCTTCTAGCACGCGATCGCTCCCGCCTGCCTTGCGTTGCCGTGGCAACCGGCGGTCAGGCTGAGCTCAGCTGAGTGCAGTTTTGGTCTTGAGAAAACCACAAACAAAAGAACAAACACAAACTGCTCTCCCAAAGCTGTCGTGAGAAAATACAGGGGGGGGGGGTACTGATAGCACCCCTTGTGGTGTTGCGCGTATGCAAATGAACTTGCTCGGGCGAAGTCTCAGCTGCATCCATCATCCGCATCCCGTGCTATTTCATTGTGTCGGCGCGCGTGGTGCGCAATTAAATTGTGTACCTCACAGAATGTACGAGGGTGTCAGGAGATTATTGCTGTAAAATCTTTCAAATAAATCACCTTGGATCTAATTACATCACATCACTGCCATTAAGCCTCTGACATTTCCTTTATTCTTTAATGGGAGCATAATGAAAGGCTAACATAAAATTCAACGTGCTTCTACCCAGATGATAATCGACTAAACGGGTAATTATGATTTAACCGGATGACTGTGAGCTGTGAGGGCTCGGGGGTGACCTGCACGCCTGATGATTGTTCTTGTAAAAGCACATCATGTGCATTGCGGCCCGGCCTCCATTGAGCTGTCGGGAGCCGTGGGGGATATGCAGCCCTGTCAGCCCGCCTGCCCACCTCCACCGTCCGTAGGATCGATCACACCGCCGCCACCTCGTAGAGAAACCCAACCGCCGCAGCTCCTCCAATTACCGCTGATAGGCCACATCCCTCTATCAGGGTGGATGTCAGGGCCATACGGCACCTTTCAGAGCCAGGGAAAGAAAGAGAGTGAAAGGATAGAGTGGCGAGCTGGAAGTGGAAAGAAGGGCAGAGAGAGAAAGACAGAGCAAGAAGGGATGCGATGACAAGCGCACGCAGCTGTTGAAGCCTTCCATGTTGAACTTTGCCAAGACGGATGCTGAACTTAGACCCGCGGTGCATTATTAATATTGACCACTTACACGAGAATAAAGAAGCATTTACTCACCAACTGACATGCCTGAATTAATCATAGAGCCATACTCAAAAGACAAGATGAATTCTCTTTCATGGCAAACCTGGCAATTTCACCTAAATGACAGACGACTGCAGAATAAAAAAAAGGCCACCAGCTCTGTCATTATCTCAGGTATTATCTAACGCACCAGCAAAGCAACAGAAGAGGTCACTCTTTTTGTTTAGGCAGTTTCCATTCACTAAAATGGTCTACATTTTGGTCTCATGCATGAAGGGAGATCGTCAGCGATTGGATTATTCTATGTCTGAGGCATTTCTGCAGTGGAAATCAGCAATGGCTTCACTCTCCACAGACAAACATATATAAATAAAATGGAGTTTTCATTGTGAATCCTGCAAAAATTAATCATTGGCCTCTGCTTTCACAGTGGTTGCCTTTTCTTGCCTTAGGCGAAACATATACTGTGTATTGTTGTGGGTCCATGTACCTTAACATTATGTGTGTGCATTCCCCATTTCTGTCCTACACATGGCTCCCAGTGGGTCCATCAGATTGACGCTGAATTGAAAAGGATTGTCCCTGCAGGGTTCCTGCAGCTTATATAGAAAATCTTGCAGCAGTCAGTAAATATAGAAACCTGAATCCCATGCTTAAAGAAAGGAGCATCTACACTGACGCTGTATCTCCATGTTTTTCCATTTTTTTATGTTAATTTCGTCTCATCTGCATATTAGATTTTTTTTCTTACATTAAAAGTCCTTGATGACTGACGCATTAGGGAGGCAAAAATAGCAGCATGTGTGACGGAGAGTGCACGTCCACCTCTATTTTGATGCGCTACATTAGAAGGTTTGATGTCAATCAATACCAGCACCGTCTTGGTTTTCTCTCCTTGCTCTCTCCAGCCAGTTCCCCATCTTCAACGTTTTCCTGCCTTCATCCATCACTGTCCAATGCACAGACTGACGTGGTCACAGTGGTCAGCCCACGTTAGAGCCTCCACAGCCTGGTGCGCCGCATGAGCTCGTCTGAAAGAGCACGCCCACGCACACAGACTGCGTGTGTGTGTGTGTGTGTTTCACTGTTTGGTGTCAGGTCGTAGCGCAGAACATGACAGAACGGTGGTTGAACAGTGTTAGATCCAGCTGCTACAGTCGGGGGTTTGTGCTCCTGGAGGAGTTTAGGAGTGCATTGCGGATTTTTTTTAGAATGCACCAAGTGCATCACTCTTGCTGAGCAAAATGCTTCCACGATGTGAGTTCTGCAACAGCTAAGACGAAACTGAAACTATACTACAAATATTTTGCTTACCAATGTAAAAAGAGCATCATTTGCAAGTGCTTGTAGTCATATGTGTGTTTTTGGCACTTACATCAGTTCTGCAGTTCCCACTATGTTCTCGGGTATGGGTACTCTAAAGGGACAACAGGATTATTTCATGACTTCTGCTTTTATTTAATTTATTTATTTATTTATTTTAATGTGATCCAAAAGCACTATTTTCAGAAACCATTCAGGGCCGCCCGACCAGATGCGATGAGAACAAATAAAGACATTCCGTGCTCAGACTATCCCTTTCACGGTCTCAATTACGCCTGCAGATGTGCATTTCAGGCAGCCATTCTCTTTGTCCCTGGAGGTGTTTTGGTCAGAGATGCTGCCAGTCAATCAGATCTAGCTTGTGAATATGTGGTTTCAGAAAATAAGCTCCAATAACAATAACAGACATTTTCCTGTACAGTAAACAGACATGCAGGTGCGGAGGCTTTGGAGTAAATAATGGAGCTTTTAAAGCGCCTTAATGGCATTGGTCTGAGATGAAAACTGTCAGCATGCCTTTGCTGTTACGGTATCATACCTACTATCAGCGGTAAATCTGCGTTCATCGTAGTAACCATAGCTACGTAGTACGAAGGGCATATTTTGGGTTAGTGCCTGGATTTATCTTTAACCCCTGATGAGCAGTCACACAGCTTGAGATCCCGGGCCTCCTTTGGCTGCTCCTCTGCATAAGCCTATAATTATCGTCGCTCGACATATTTCAGATCTTACCTGCTTTTGAATCATTTTTTAAATCATTTTTTCATATTGATTCACTGACTTATCTGATCACATCATAGCCTATGCTGCATTATTTTAGGTTCTTGTTCGAGTTATTCCACGTAGTTTTAACTTTTCATTCACATTGTATGTACATATATATATATCCTTCCTTTGTTGGCCCGATACCACTATGGCGGAACAGATGTACGTATTAGTGATACTACACAAACAACCCGGACACAAAGCAGCATTGGCGCTACAGTGATATATTGTTCCCTGTCATGCAGGAGCTGCAGGTTTGCAGTCTTTCATCTCCATCACTTCAAAGCACATGGAGCAAGAGGGCGCATGTTTGGGTGCGATGAGATGGGATTGTGTCGGGTCCAAGAGAAACATATAAATACACCTGATACGAATTAGATTTCTTGGTTTCTTCTGTATGTTTACTCTTGTACATTGGAGCGGCTAATTAAGTAGACAGCAGTTTGATTTAGAGTCAATAACTTTAAGCTTGTTAAATTAGGAATACCTAACAGACTACATGACATACATGACAGAGGTGTGCAGATATTGAGTCTGGTCTTCATTGCTTCTCCACACGTAGCTCCACATTTATTCCTTTGTTGTTACTTTGAGCATATCCTAAATCCTAAGGCTCATTCCAATATCGGTGCGTCAGATGGACGTACAGAAGGGGCATTCCCCATGGTTTTGAGATAATTGCAACCCTCCCCCTCTTATGACAACCCCATTGAATTTAGATTAAGCCAATAATAAACCTGCAACACAGCATGCCCTCTGGACTGCATCCTGTCAATTGGCTGTTAATGTGGCCGACCCTTGCCTCAGTCTTTCCTCCCGTGGCATCAGCTGGTCTCCCTCCACAACCACAGCATCTCCCCACAGGCGAGCACCACCGCCACCGTGGCGGATGAGGCCGACCAAGAAAGCTTCATCAATAATGGAGAGCGGTAGCTGGGGGAGTCGTGCGGAGGAATTGCGGCGGTGAGGAGTGAGAAGTGCAGCTGGCGTGTTTGTCTCTTTTGCTCCAAATGGACGTTTTTGAAATGACGCTCCCCAGAGGCCATGCATAAGAGGAAGGCAGCTATTTATAGCCGACCGGCTGAATAAGTTGACAGATTGCTGTTTAGCTACATGCGCCTCGCCATATTTTACTTCTTAATGGATATTTCTCATGTCATCGTTTCCCCAGGGAGCAGGAAAACTAAGCTAATTAGCAACGCAGGAAAATATAGAAATATATATGCTTTTTCTCATTTCTTTAAGGTGTTGCATGTGGATGCGGTGCTGTATGAAGTATCTGTGAGGCTGTACCCCTAAAAAGACACACCCCATGATGGCAAAAAAAAACAAACAAGGTCTCATCAGTTTCCTGTCTGTCCAGTGGCGTGTAACTTAACCTAGGAATAGACACACACAATGATTATTCCTCCTGACAGCTGTCCAGATGCAAACAGAAAATCTGTCACAGAGCCACTGAGAATGACCCAGTAGCTGTTATAGTATGGCAACGTCTCCTCCCAGCTGCCATCCTGCTCATTCCCTTTCTTCAATACCCTCATTGTGTTGGGAAGAGGAGGCCCATTCTTACTCACATCTCTCGTGCTCTTGTTTCTCCAGGGGCCAGCCCTGAGGACGTGAAGCGTTTGGGAGAGTTTGGGTGTCACCTGTGGCACAGATTCCTCGGCGTTTGACCACGTTCAGCTGCGGGCACCTCGGCTCTCCAAAAGGCACCAATTAAGGGGCAGGCCTGATCAAAGGGCTGTGACAGTATCGGACGGTACAGACGCAAGGAGGAAGGGAATACGCTGGAGGAGGAGCCTGTAGTCGCCGGGGACGGGCAGATTTCTGCTTGTGAGTATCATATTGTTTTCATTGTTGACATTTTTTTTTTTGCTCATAACCAGAATTACCATAAATAGGAGATATTGATTTCTTTGTTTTTGTTTGTTAGAAGCAGTGCAAATATATCCAAATGTTTTTATTTATTTATTTTTTTAATATACCAGGATACTATTATCTGCATAGAGACAGGTACAGAAAATAACAGAAAATATTGCTTTGTCAATTACGTCCTCTCATGAACAAACACATCAGCAGCCTTCTTTCTTTTTTTTTTCTTTTTTTTTAACAGGAAAGCTAAATTTAAAACTCTACGCAGGGAAGCAGGTGATAGCAGCACCACCGACTATCTTTCTTAGCCTCAGTCGTCTCACTCAATCATGGCTGTCTTTCTTCTTTCTGTCTTGCTACCTGTCCAATAGATGTTACATTTTCACCAGGAAATCCAGCAGAGGAATTAGGTAGAGGACAGGGGCAAAATGATCTGACAGATCCACTTACCTCCGCTGTCTACGATCCCACTGGCCTCTGATATTATTAGAGGTTGATATATAAGTAGGCTCAGAGCCGGGGAGCGGGAGCCGGTTGGGGAGGGGAGTAAAATGGGCAAGGTAAGGTGCGAGCGCCCGAGAGCCAGTGTTGCTGATGACAAAGCCGAGGAAATAATCTGAAGGTGTGGAGGCACCAAATGATTAGATAGAGAGGTGGAGGAGAGGAGACAGACCGAACCACGTCTGGCTGTTAAATCGCCAGTAAGCTCTGTTTTCTCCTCACTACCGCTAACAAAGAATATATTGGGATTTCTTACTGTCAAGCCGAGGGTAAGATGGATCTCAAGTTTATATTCTCATATTGCCTTTTGCGCAGTGCAAACAAACATGGCTGATATACGGCCGGTCAGAAAGCAGATCTATAGGGCTTGCATAAGCCACAGAGTCCCAGGATCACACCGCGGGTCGATAGCAGAGCTTCACGCTGCGGCAAATATTAAACTCTAATGCCAGATATTCAGATGGAATGTTTGCCTCCAAATAGAGGTATCTGAAGTTAGAAAAAAAGAGGTCCACTGCTCTCAGAAATGAAAATTATTCTTTTGTTGAACGGCAGCACATAAGCATAGTTTTTTAGACGTACTTTTGACAGCACACAAAACAAATTGCTCTCTGCAGTGTTCCGTGCGGCCAATCATAGCCACCACTTAAGTCCTACTAACTTTGATGAACAATGACTTAGCCACAAGAGGTTATACATGAATGTAGCCGATAAAATTCTTCTTGGAGATTTCTTGAGTTCCCTCATGCATTGGAGTCATATTCTTTGGAAAAGCTCAAACATTTGTATGTGTCTTACATGTGCACCTCTATCACTCTGCAACCATAGTAAATTCCCGTATACCTGTGACTAAAAATACTGATATGCAGTAAGCAACATACCGTACCTGGATTTGATGTGAAAACTCTTTTGCACAGGGTAATTCAATGTCATTTCAAAATCTCTAAGTTGCTGGATCAGAATCACATCTTTGGTTTCGACGTTTGTCCCCATATTAATGTTGAAGCTGAAGGCCATGTTGGTAAAGTTGCTCCTCCCTACATGTTGGTAAATGTACGTCGCGGACCCATTCAGCTGAGTTGAGCATTGCTCATCCAGACAACTGGTGACACGTACTGCATATTCTGTATATGATAATTTCTTTCTAGGTTCCCCAGCATAATCGGGTTTTGTTAAGATCAGGATAAGGGCTCAACCAGGTTTCTAAAATTGGGATCTGACATTCATATCGAGGCTTGAAGGTTTTTAGTGTCATTCCAAGACATGAGGTATACAAAAGAAAATGAAACCAGTTATGTTGTGAAAAGAGATATGCACAAACACAAAATTTAAAATCTGTTTTTTTAAGAAGGACACATTCGCCATCTGTTTTTAGTTTGTGTGATGATTGACTTTGGTGATCTCCAAAGAGGTCACAGAAGACAGTAAAATCAAAATTTGTCTCTAACTAACTACTACTCTAACTACTGCTCACAAACAGGCAGCCAAATGGGATGTTCTTCTGGTCTTATATTAACCACACTGAAGGTGTGTGCTGGAAGGAGGCAGAGCAGATTTTGCGTGAGCTCCAACTGTGTAATAAAAGAGGCGCACCGATCTTCGGCTGCAGGAAACATGAAAATGATCAAAGATGGTTTCACAGTAGTTAACTGCAGCATCTCACAGCTGCGAATGCTTAAAAAAACACAATTAGTTTTACAGGACCATGTGTAAATGCTACTGTTGCTCTGCATAAATGCTGCTGCATTCAATGTTCCTACAGACCCCCTCATATCACATAGGTGTCAGGAAAACTGTTGGCTCGCGCGTGGCTCTAACATGTGAAACTGGCTTTGTCCCATAACATCGCTGTGGTTTTATTTACAGTCTCATAGCGAAGAGCATACGTTACGTAATAATTTAGACACTACAAACCTCTTTAATTGGAATGAGCTGAGTTAGCACTGACTAATCAACATAGCAGCCTCCCCTCAAGGATTTATAGATGGCCATGATTGCTGCCAGGGTGAAATTAACTCTTTCAGCCTGCAGGGAAATGTTGACTGAAAGACTGACTGATACACACACACACACAGAACCGGGCAAATACTTGCACACACACACACACACACACACACACACACATGCACACATCCACATATATGCAGATGAGACTTGTCTGTTCCTTCTGGCTGTCTCTGTAGAGCTGTCACACATGCTGCTTCTTGGAGCACCAGGAGGCCGGGGTTGACTTGAATTAAACTGAGAGGATGTCCTTTCCAGATCTGCAGAGGGCCACAGAGACACATCCGCCCCCAGAGACAGAAAGAGAGAGAGAGAGAGGGAGAGAAAGAGAGAAAGAGATGAATGGAGGAAGGGGGGAGGTTGGGGATGAGGTGGAGAAGAGTAGGAAGTTAATAAAAAAAAGAGGCAGGGAGAAATTGCCTGTGAGAGAGAGGGGTGGAAAATGATGTGGAGAAGGAGGGCACCAGAATGAGAAGGAGGGAAGGAAGATATAAAATTGTGTGAGTGTGTGTGTGTGTGTTCATGACAGAGTTTGGCAGAGAGAGGGTGAGAGAGAAAGCTTGGAGGAGCTCAGTCGGCCAGACACGCATAATATAATTCCTTTTCCTTCCACTCCGGCCAGCACCGGATGAAATCATATAGAGGCTGATAAAGGCACAGATTCATAATGAAGTTAAATACCTGCTTGATGTGATGAGATTATTAACCAGATTCACCCCTCAGATTTTATACATATATTTTTAATTTCACCCCACAAATTTAAAGAGAGTCTCAGTTCCCAGGTGAAATCTCATGTATGTATGTATCTTTATGTTTACCGCAGTTGCATGGTCATCCTACTATTGCACATGCTTGAAACAAAAATAAATGAATATTTCAACCTGTGCATTATTTGAATAGTTTAATATTGAATGCAAAATAATGATAATAATGTGTATTTATAAATAACACTAGGCCGAGTTTAATATAGAACACATACACATATAGTACGTAGGACGTCCCTACTAAATCTCTCCATCAGTTCAGGGGTCCATGGCATGAAAAATGACTGAAGACTTCTGATCTAAAATATCACATCTACAATGTGGTACCTGTCTGAAATGGTATGATACTGGCTCAGTGTGCTATGCCACGATATATATATATCACTTGGTGCCTGCTATGTGTGTAAAAACAGTTCGGGGTTTAGCCTCAGTCCTTCTCAGAGCTAGACTTGTCAGATTAATCTAAGAGGTACAGTGTACCAGTGTTTAGAAAGCTGCGGAGCATATTTAAAACAGGCCAACATTTTCAACATCCTTCCTCCAGGCATTGTTATTAACAGTAAGTCTAACCTAGAGCCCTGTGTCTCCTCCTTGCCCTGGATGATAAACACGCTGGAGACTAAGGCTTTAGTAGAACAAGAAAGTGGAACATAAATTATTGAGAATATGCTCCACGCCCTCCCCTCAAAAAAGTACCAATTGTGTTTTCCACTTATTTCTACAAACTAGGCGATCCCTGAACCCCCTGCCTGGATTTCGGCGTCATGATGCAGGGTGAGCTTGTTACTCTTAATACAGTGAAGGCATTGCTCATCATTATTGCTCTACCAAATCTACTGTAAGCCCTTTTGCGGCCTTTGTGGTGCAGTCTCTTTGTTCTTTAATGACATAAACCTGCTTTGCAGAAATTCTACAGCGTGCATTTTCTCATTTGAATCTCAGGGCATTAGCTGCTGAATCATCCTCAGATTAATGATGCAATTCCAAACATCACACACAATCATTGCATGCGATTACATACGTAGAGGGGGAATGAGCAGTTCAGGAGATAACACACACATTTGGTGGTTTTAGGAAGCCCATAAACGCATCACCACGCACCACTGTTTTCCCTCATATAATTACATTCGTGCCCGTGGAATTTTTCAGTAGTCTTAATTCATACGAGCTTCCAAACAAACGGCTGATCTAAAAATGGTTCATTCAGTCGTAGTGAATAAGCATGAAAATGCTTTGTAGTGTCATTTTTATGCTTTTTAAGTTTATCTTAGTCATACATGTTTTTATCGACTAAACCAGGCCATTCAACAATAGAACTGCTGTATCTTCAGGAGGAATAGTTATTTTTCGCAATGTGAATTACAAAAATAAAACTAAATTGTTCTGCATTAAGTTCTTTCACGAACCGCTGAAAGATTTGAGCGCAACAGCAGCTTCCAACAGCTGTGAACTGTGATGTAATATGTCGAGCACATGCACAAGGACAGATTTCTCAGATGTGGATAATGTTGTATTGTAATGTTAGAAGGAGTAAAGAGTGTTGTGCTGTGATGCAACTCTTTGCAATTCCATTGTTATCATGTGGAATGACACTTAGCGTTCCCCTCTTAAAGTCTGAATTATTCAGTGCACAGCAAACTGGGTTTGGAGTGTAAAGCATTCATAGTAGAGTTGCATAGCACACTGACTGGCACCACCGCGTATGATGCATTTAAACACAATACCAAATTGTGATGAGATACTTTTTTGCGAACAGTAGGCTAAAAAAAAAATGCACGGTAGATCGAGTTCAGCATTTGAACAACTCCATTCCACATAAACCAACGTGACCCAAATAACTGGCTCACTCTCTCAGACATTTTGGGGATTTTTGCAGCGCTATACAGTACCTGCACACACTGAGCTGCTGCAAGATTAGATAACTAGGTCTGCTCCTAGACTCAGCGAGTTCCTGGGGAATTGTGGAAGCTGCTGTTGAGTTGTCTGATGAAACCCACACATATGCGGGCAACATAGAGCCGCATGCACTCGCACAAAAACACAAGCGCACGCATAAATGCGTCTGCTTGCAGGGTGTCCTCGAGGCTTTTAAAGAACTAAAATAACCCTGAAGCCCATCAGACCACATCAGTGTATAAATGTGTACATGTGTGAGTCATTAGACAGCACCAGTGGGCAGGGCAAAGGCCTAGAATAAAGCACAACTCCCAAGATTTGCCCCATCTCCTTTGGGAAACAAAAACTCGGAGGCAGTCTTTAGATTGCTCTGTTTTCCTACCCAGCTTATGGCCACTGTGAATAGTGTTAAGTGGACTGAAATGATTAATCCTGGCAGGTGAAAGCGGTTCCAGTCCTGGTAGGGCTTTTACTGTTCTTAGTTTTTAATATTTTGAGCAACTCCAAGGTTTTCAGCATTTTAACCAAGAATAAGTTGGGTTTGAATCTAAACTATCAGATACTAGTTGTCTCTGAACAGGATTCAAGGCTGCATCAGCTTTGTGAGGGGGCATATATTGACCCCAAGACAAAAAAGAAAAGAAGCAAGTAGAAGAGAGTTGCCTGGTTGACCTCACTAACATCAATATACACACCTGCTATGTTTTTTGGCAGCATCTCAAAGGGAGAGTTGACAAAAGGTTTGATTTAGCCAGAGTTTGGGCATCTTCCCAACTGGGCGACCGGTGCTGCTGTCGAAATGTTTCGGCTTGCTACTGGGTGATTGGTTATATGGTTTCCGAACCAAAACTGGAACACAAAGAAGAACCTAATTTGTTTTCTGTTGGGTTTAAAGGCCCTATGAGAGGAACAGATGATACTGTCACGCATTTATGTAGGTAACTATTCAATTGAGACATTGTAGGCGGAGCAGTTCTATTATCATTTATCAATTATCAATTATCAATTGGACTGCCAATTTTATTTAGAAAATGATATTTGTAGAAAAAAAAACAAACAAAAAACAGATACGAAACAGGCCAAAGTGGGATAATCTGTGTTTTAAACATGCAACAAGTCCTCTTTACTAAATAGGATTAGATTTAGTAGTATATCCATTTTCCAAATAAGGTTCTAAAAATACTCAGGGTCAAGGGAAACATTGCCATCAGGTGATTACAATTCCTGTAGCCAATTCCACATCAAGATCATAGACCAATTTAACTTTCACCCCAGATTAGTTTAATGTTAGGACGTTTCACGGAAGTAAAAACCTGGCACTCCACTCTCTGGCTCAGAACCATTCCCATGGCAACAGCACATAGATCATAATGTGTGGTTTTCCTATAATGTTATGGACCAATCAATAAGAAAAGAAAAAGTATTCACAAACTGTATTAAGTTAGAAAAAGAGACCTGACTGACCACTTTGTAGAACTGCTGACCCCTACCACATTAACAGACTTTCTGTTCAGCTGCAGGGCTGCACTGTGCTGACATTTTACGCTGCTGGAACAGTTTTTCTTATTGCTACAGTAATCAGTGACATTTCACAGTAAAATATCTGCTCAAAGTCAAACATTTCCTGTGGGAGTGAGAGCTAAGACATATAAGTTGATTGAGTGGTCAGCTATTTATTTTTTTTTTTCCTAATGGAAACTGAGCCTTTATTTACGCAGAGTGCTATAGCGCTTCCGATCAGAAACATTTATTTTTTATGTCTGTAATTTTACTGCACCCCTGCTGAGATCAGTCGCTGTAATTTTGCAGATATTTCCGGCCACCATTGCAGTGATGTGTTTTTTTTTTTTTCTAGTTTTGTCAGATTCATATTACAGCATCTGCAGAATGTGTGTAGATGCACAAGCGAAGAAACAAATAAATGGTTACACCTAGATTAATGTTTGCTCACTAATTTTATTTCAGAAGGCGATCAAAGCCTGGTTTATAGTGAATAATCCAAAAGGTGTTTAGAAAGACAAGTAGACTTGACTTTAAAAAGGAAACTGGGCTTGATAATGAATAGTAATGTTTGAATGTTCTCAGCTTGCCAACCGAGACAAAGCAAACACACACACAAACGCACTCTTCCTGCTTGTAAAGTGGTTAAGACGTAAACACACGCATGCACATAAAACATAAGCAATTTGCATGTGGACGCTTTGTGAAGTTGATTCCTCATGTCGGATTACCATATGAGTACAGGGATGTATCCATATGTCTGAGTGTGTCCTGAGTTTTCCGTTTGACCTCAACTCAGAGCTGCATACAGATCTGTCTGTGTCAGTCCCAAATGGACAAAGAGGGTAATCAATAGCAAGTCGGTGAAAATCCTCTCTGGTGCCCAATCAGAAGCAACAGCACTAGAGGGAGAAAGGGTCATTTCTGCGCCCACTGGTACCTCTAAACGCTGAGAACAAATTGAGCATGAGAAAGGCAAGAAAAGCACATCCTACTCAAAATCCCATTAAGGGCCTGCTCAGCAAATTTGCAGAGTGGAATACAATGCTTTTTGTTGAAACAGTATTGCTGCTGGTTGTGGCCATTCATCACATTTGAGATTTTATTCTTGTCTGCAAACAAATACTCATCAAGTTATTTTGTGACAAAGACAGGAAGCATGTGAAAACTGAATATGAAACTACACTAGATAACGCGTTGAGAACAAATCCGCTTGCTCATGACTATGATTTATGACTCAACAGGCGATTTGGGATAAGATTAAATGATTACATGATGACAACAAGATGAATGATTGAGCTAAGCCAGTGACCTTTCCTCTAACTTATTTGTTATACCCCACCCATCCAACTGGAAATCCCTTTTAAAGGTTAAAGAGCTAGAGGGATCAGTCAAACTTCAGTGCATTCATCACACGTATAATCATGTGCCAACTCCGAGAGGTCATAAACGAACAGTAGTTTCATTAACCTGTTCACCTATATTTCAGCATAAATAAAGGTGATTTTCAAAAGAGCAATGCTTCACTAAAGGTTGAATATCTTAAGGCACATCGACGTGTTTCTTTTGTGTAATACGTTTCCATCAGCTTGATGGAAACACGTCCAGTCTAATTTTTGAGAGTTTTTTAAACATTTCAAAAGTCTACTTCAGATTCAGTTGACAGTTATACAGAAACACGCATTTTATGCATTAACATGAGCTAAGGGATTCACTGAGCAGTATTACGAGCATTTAACCTAGAGGGATTTTGGGAGGCTAATGTAGGCTTTGATTTGTGCAACCAGCCGACAAGCAGTGCAAGAAGGCACTGGCAAAGAACACTGAGTGAATGCAGCTCAGCTACCACCTGACTGTGGCTCAGTCCCATCCATATCCTCAGCTCCAACCATTCTTTCCTGGAGACTTTACAGCTGGATGGCCTAATTGGAACCATTTCCACATATAATGCAGTGGCCCCAAGGGGCCTCATTATAGATACGAGGCCGACCTACCTCATCTATTCTTCAGCCACCTCCTCGTGAGGGCCCTTTGGTTCAGTCCAGTGAAAGATACAGTAGGATTTCTTTCATCCTTACTAAACCAAACACCATGGCTGTCGGATTTGTCAATATATGATACAGACATGTACTACAAAATTGATTCAGATACAGCATACAAATATTCCTGCTTACTAAGCATTGCTACTTTAAGAAATTTACAAGGAGGTGTTTTGCCCTCGAAACCACATCAAGTTCCCCAACCACTGATTTTTTGGGGCAGACAGTCGGTCTCCAATCGCTTTGTGGAGGACTGATTTAAACAATCGTGACGTCACCCATTGGATTGTGCACCTCAAAAATGAAGCCCAAAGTGGGCGGAGTCAGCTGTTCGTTTAATAAAAATTAAACGAACAGTTGTGATGAATAGTGAAATAAACCACTGACACCAAAACATTTTTTTGCACCAGGGTGTAAAAATGTTTAATAATGGTGTAAAGTTGGGCTTTTTAACATGGGGGTCTGTGGGGATTTGCTCCCTTTTGCAACCAGTCTCAAGTGGCCACTCGATGAACTGCAGTTTTTTGCACTTCCGCATGAGCTTCATCATTCAGCCCCGGAGGTTGCCGCCTGAGTCATACAGGTCATCTGAGCGTGGAGGAGTTGAATTCGTTAACAACAAAATATCTCTGATTGGTTACAGGACTATCCAGTTGTGTTGCTTTTTTGCTGAACCAACTGAAACAAGTCCATTATGAAATCCAAATGACGTGTTACCCTTTATGCCAGGCTAGAGCAGTTCCACTTTTTTTTTTTTTTTTTAAGAAAAGATTGATTTCACTGTCATGTGTGTAAATATAAAACTACAGCAAGCAGCCAGTTAGCTTAGGGTGATTCAAAAACACAGACACACATAAACCAGTAAAATAATAAATTATCCTCTCACTGATGTCATGCATGTCCCAGACAGGTTCTCTTTTCATGGAAGGACAATGCATTCAGACATTTCTGGACGTACTGATTGTAAGCTAACTGGCTGACACCTACAAAAAACATGTTACCATATGTATGACAAAGGCATACTGTATTAATGCCACCAGAATCCATTGGATTACATTGCATAAGGCAGGAGAACAATCTGATTTGCAATCATCCAAAGGTGGTGGGCCAGCAGTAGTATGAATTGAAACGCGACTTGGTGCTGATTGGACGATAATCAGAAGCACTCAGTGAGCACTGACAGCTATTCTAACATTGTGGTTCAATATGGTAGAAAAAAAAAATGTCTTTCTTTCTCCCTTTGGTGACGTGTCATCCGATTGCCCCAGGTTAGCTGACCTCATGTAGTTTAGTATATTATTGGGTTTGGTGCTTGATTATATAAATTGCAATGGCACAGGACCTGTACTACATATATGTTTTACTGACGCTTGAAGAGCACTCATGAAACTTAGAATTAAAGATCTGGTGACAGGGTTGTCTGTGAAGACAGTCTAACCGCCAGTCACTGCCATTCTTCATATCTCAGCAAAGTCACTGAGCCTGTGACACCTCTGCAATGTAGCATCAGCAGACACACAGTCGCTGTGTCAACACTGTTCTGTCGGTGTCATCTTTCTGTGCCCCCGGGTTGTCTTTGAATGCAGCCGCACAGCTGCATAGAAGCTACGTAGGAGGACAAATAATAATAGCAAGTGATAAGCAATGATTTTTTAGAGACCAGCAAGGAACAGATTATGAAGGCTTAGGTTGAAATGTCAAAGGTGCCTTGCTTTTGCTACTGAGCTGGAAACTATGCTGACGTGCCACTTTACAAGGAGCGCGTTCAACGTCATGAGTAATTTGACATTTAATCACAGATCTTTAAATGTCAGTGCTTTTACGATGGAATTCAAGAAATTCCATTTGTGGTGTGCATGTGCTAAATGCTTCCTAATTGAGATTAAAGCAACATGGTTACTAGCGATTTATTTACAGCACATTTTACATTTGTTAGCATATCAAGCACATAATGCAGCGTATCATCTGCGACTGTTGGGAGTTGATTTATGTCCTAAAAAACGCTGAGAAATGCATGAGAATGAGTCTCAATTACACATCACAGGAATGTTGTGTGGTACTTTCAGGTCCAAAGCTAATGCAAAGCAAACAGAAGTCATGTCACATTCTGGCTAATTATGTAATTAAAGAAAAACAGAAATGGGCAGTTCATCTGCCTCCACTATAGCCAATAAACATATTCTTATGCTTGAGGGAGTTTTGCTGACCTCCGCACCCTCTACACTTCACATTCACATATGTAACTACTCTACACAACTGCAAGTGTAACTACACACTTCACTTCAGAGCCACCCAGTTTTCGTATGCTGGTCACAGATCTGCTTCATTCTCCTTACTGTCTTGTCTCTCCAACCTGGGGCTTCTAGTGTCCCCATATGTCATTTTTCATACCATCATTCGCTGTCAAATCTCAAAATTGCCTTCTTTGTGCTGCAGATGAGGAAAAGTACAATATTTCTCAGTGGCAGGATTCAGTCCATTTGATTGTGATTTAAATTGACCAGCTACTCGTTTTAATTGGAAGCCTGCACTACTTTCAACCTCTTTCTTCTCTGTTTGTGCCAGTCATTTCACAGTCCCCCTCCAAAAAAAAAAAAAAAAAAAAAACAACTGTCACTGCATCTGATCAAATCCCCCAGGTTTAATTAGCAATGATCAGGTTCATAATTATATATTTTCCCTCCACAAAGGCATGTAATATGGGGATTTTGACGTAGGGGAGTTTTACCAGAGAAATCCGTGGTCTAACCCTCATTAAGGAACCGAGGCTTAGATGTTGGAGCAAGAAGGTGCAGTCGAGAGTCGGACACCAAAACCCCCAGTCAGGAGGAAGACTTTAATTAGCTAATGAATCTGGGAGCTCCCCCCTGCCAACCTTTGACCTTTTGCTGAGGCATAATAAGCCTGTTCACAGTGCGAGACGTCACATGCAGTTGAAATCAATGCCTTGCCCTATCCACAGAAACCCATTTTAATGATATAAACGCTGCGTCCCCTTTATTATTAGAAACTGGTGAAGTCCTCATTCATAAATCATTCCTGACGACTCTCCAAAGATTGTAATGCATTGATTTAGTGCCAGCAAAAGCCCCTCTTCATGATTGATAGTGTTTGTCATGGTGATGGCCCACAAAAGTCCAGCAACATTTTCTAATTTACAGTAAGCTAATCCTCTAATGGCAGCAGGGACAAAACATCTGTGACAGCTGTGAATGCGTTAATTCCTTGCCACTACAAGCAGCACTCATAAAAAAGTACTTGGTTTGTGGCGCCTATGATGCAAAAACACAGAGGTATTATTAGCACACAAGGTTACATAGCTAATGTTGTTTATGGGCAGAAATATTGTCATTTTGGAAACACTGTAGTGAATTTGAACGACAGATATGCTTATGTGTCTAAATAAGCACGTTTAAGTTTATTTATTTATTTGTATTTGAGGGTAATTGATTACTAGTTGGCTTATACCAAGACCTGTGTGAAAACTCAATTGTAACTGACTGCAATGTTAAGTTCTCTAATACGCAATCAAGACATGCAGACGAAGTATACATAAGCGTCATCTCACATCTCTTGTTCTTAAACACACTGTCAACTTACAGTATATTTCCAACCATTTTTATTGTTATCTTTACAATTGCGTTAGCTTCTCCTCTGAGCCATGGGGCTCTATGTGCTGAACACAGATGAAGAATTCCCAGTATCTCAGATTGGACTATTGTAGATTGAAATCATACAGATGTTAATAATTTTTCCAGGTATTACTCACACACTCTGGTGTTGCCTGGGAAACTGACTCACGGCTTGCGAAAAACACATTACAGTATTATTGTGGAAGGGGAGACAATAATACCTGATATGTTGTTAGGTATTATCTTTGCCTAATGACAGCTAAAGCTAGCCTGTCCAAAGTTAACATCAATCTGCGTTCAGCAAGCAACACATGAAATGCTATTTGTTTTAAAGGGAGTTTTCTGACTGTTCTTGGTTGGAACTAGCCAAATTCAAGAGTTTTGTGTATCTGAGTTTTAAGAGTATCTGATGCAGCACTGTCACAAGCCTGTAGTCCACCATTAATGTTGTTTATTGTAGTTTTGAGACGTGGCGCTAGAGGGGTGAGGCAATGACATCATCTCGCTTGTATCGAGCCTTTCACACGTTTGAAAAAAGAATCCGCACAGGCTCTGAATTTGTCTTTTTTACCCTAGGACCTTGATTCAAAAAGTGCGGTCCTAGGTTGCTGAAAAATCTGAATCCGTCATGATGGTCGGCAGAAGATTTATGCAGTTTCACCCAAAACTCGGATTCATGTAAACGTATTAACCACTGAATATCAGCTTCCCTGTAGTCTGGTACAGGGAATGCATTTTGATGCATTTCCACCAGTACAGAGAAAATATTTTTACACACAATTGGACAGCCCTGAAACCAGTCAGCACCATTTCGTTGTGAACAAATTCAACTTCGCAGCTTTTAGATGACATGTATCACTACGTCGCGTTTTGTGAAGCACAACCAGTTCCCAGGAGAGTGACCCAAGGTCAACTTTCTCTCACAGAGAAAGTTGTGAGTCGCATCAGAATTTTCATCCTGTTTTCCAGACAGCAGTTTATCAGATTGTTGATTAAGATTATGTTTATTTTTCAGAACTTTATACTCCTAATATGCCTGGTTTGTAGTTGTCACAGTGAAATTAAATATATATTAGACTGTACATTAGTACTGTCGTCACTCCGTACGATCTTCCTGAGATGACATATCCCCTGACTCCACTGTGATCTGAGCCAAGCTATCCTGGCACAACACGACAGGTCCTGGTCTCAGTGGCAGCCTCTGCAATCCTGCCGGAGATCCTTCGGTCTGCTAAGTCAGCTGTGGGAGGCTGCATCGTGCTCCTAAGACCAGCATTGGAAATGTGCCCTGGGTGAGCTACACCATAAATTAGTCAGAATAAGTTAAGGGCAGACTGCACTGGGGTTATCCCCTGTGGTTATCAGCAGAAAAGGACCAGCCTTAAGGTTGCAGCTCTTAAATCTTTTACCACTGCTGAGGCAGCCTGGTCTACACATGGACCGGGGCCATCAATCAAGGCCATTGCTTAACAGCTAATGTGTTATTCAAGATATCCGCAAAATAAAACAGCCATGAATCAAGAATAAAAAAGAGTACTTACTGCCACACAAATTTCTGTATCAAATGGCATTTAAAGTGATTAAGCCAACTGGCTCACAAAGAGAGACAATCTGGTTGATCCATGTGTTTCTGACCCTTTAATCAAGACCTAGACCATTGATTACTTCTTACTGTATTAGTTTTTACCAGCAGAGTCAATTCTAGCTCATTAGGAATTCAAATTACACAATCATAAATAACATCGCTGTCTTTTCACTCACAGTCAACCACAGTATTCACATAGTAGCTGCCACCCCACTGCAAGGCTATTATTAGCGTCACACACTTGTTTTCTGGTGGAGGGGGATCAAATTTTGGGGACACTCATTCCTTGACAGGTGTGAATTAGATCGATGGGACAAGCAACCCAAAACGGTGACCTACCATTGAACCCAGACCCAGAATGTGAATGGTAGCATAGCCAGCGAAGCTCGAAAAGTTTGTTTGTGACATAAGCAGAAGAAATTTTGACTTTTCTTATTCCGCAACCTTTAACTGCTCTCGTTCTGATTTTAAAAAGCAAATGAACTGCCAACTCTGTTCAAGATTTTAAATGAACACAAATGAGTTTAATTAGTTTGAGAGAAAAATACAGTCGGAGAAAATTCACGCAGGCATCAGCACACCCTGATCTGTAAAGCGTGTTCCCAACGACACCAACTAGGCAGACACTAATTGTTTTTCAGCAATTATACTTCGGAGTTTCTCTGTCTGCCTCGAGAACAAAACATTCACTGAGCGTATAAATAAAGCTGGAGTTATTGAATGCTGCCTACACACGTGCTAATTCCTGGGTGCACTCAAAAACACAAAAAATATGAATGGAATAAAAACGTATTTAAACCCCCTGCTTTGAAAATAAAGATGTGTAATGTGTGTTTACAATATTCAATAAGGGTATGTATATGTTGTGGGTTCCCGTCTTTTAGGAAACATGAACGAATGTCACATAACAGGCCAGCATCCCCATGCCAAATTCCAGTACTCTTGGAGGATTAGAACTCTCACAAGATTAAACTTGGTTAAACTCTATTATTTTCGTATAATTCTGTTATAGAAGGGTTGTTCCAGAGGGAAAACATGAGGAAAGCCCAGACACATCACTTACCCCTGGCTTACTGTCCTTCAAAAGCAATTAAGCCTGTTTGAATCAATGCCCACAGATTCAAAATTCACATTTAATGACACCTCCAGGCGAAGCAGTTTTTGAGGCGGTGACAGTAACATCAATAAGGAACTATTGCAGAGGCATGTCTCCTAAGGTTCCCCAGATATCCGTGAAAATAGTTCTGGGCTTTACCAAGTTGGTCAGAGACCAATGAAAGTGAGCGATTGGACATAACTGGACACACTATCTCCAGAGAGCTTCTCTTCCCTGCTGACTGGAGAGTACATCAAACTGATGCCACAGCAAAGCGAGCAAGGAAAAATGATGTTGTTATTGGTCCTCGGGAAATAGGAGATGTTCAGGGCAGGGGGAGCTCAGAAGTCAGAGGCAGACCGATTACAAACTTGGGAACTTGCCCCCTCTTCCTCTTTGAAGACTCAGCTTTATAAATCTGAAGGGAAGCGCATAGAAGGAGAAGAAAGACGGGGAATGTGTGAGCTGGCAGTGCCGACCTGATAGCTGTGATATACTTCTCACTGGGAGGGCTGGAGTGATAAATTCTAAGTTTACTGTCCTATGTCTTTTAAAGTATTATATGGCCCAAACACCTGTGCTGTGTTTAAACACATTACAAAATATATGTTTGCAGACGTTATGAGAGAAGGATTCATGAATACTGTTGCAATAATTTTCATAAGATCAGTATCATATTAAGGGCCAATCTGTTATGTGATGTAACATGCAGTTATGCAGCTTTACAAAATTAGAAATCTCCAGCTCTCACACCATCTCATCTCATGCCGCGTTTCTCCGGCGCGTGTAGTCCCACTAGAAATGTATATTGTTTCACCTGCCTCTTTCACCTTTTGGGGTTAATGGTGTTAGTTCAACAATCAGTTGAACAATTGTTACACATGGCATTGTTGCTGTGATTCTTTATTAATCAGCAGCAGGTGTTCCCTTCACAGCTGGTTAACTCGTGCTGATGTGAAAGGCTGTCGGGCTCCGCTGTCTGCCATAGGCTGCTGCAGTCTGCAGCGTGGGACTCGCTCTCTGTATTCTAGCTACATCACACAGGTGCCAGAGAGGCCAACAGGCCACCTGGGTGTTTGCAGGGGTGCAGAGGCCTCATTACCATCACCTTTTGCACAGTCGCACAGCTTTCAGTACGCGTTGCTCTTTTCTGTCTGCTGTAATGCACAAAGGAAAGGAATAAATAAGGAATAGATGTCAGCATGCCGCTTCACTTTGTCTTCACTTTGTGAGCCTGTACTGTAGTATGTAATATGACAATTCTAGCAAGCCATCACAATAATGAATGCTGATATTTAACAGAAAGGTTGTTATCCATCTTGGTGTTAACATGCTACCTTTTACTAAAATTACAACTGAGGTGTTTTCTATGAATATACTAAATAAGTGGCAGAGAAGCACAATTTTGATAATGGAAGGTTTTTGTTGTCCATTTGTACTTAATTTGTAGCTGAGGTAATCACGTTTGTGTGGCTTTTATGCTCGCTTGGAATGGAACTCATAAGCTCCTGGTTACTACGCGGAAAGTCGGGTACACAACTCGTGAACTCTGACCTTAACTAAAACGTCCAATTACGACATCGCAAATGCCAAACAAGATGGGGCAGTTCACATGGAGTTTAGTCAGCCATGGTAAAGACTGTGCATTTAAATCAGCAGTAGTTGCACGCAAACAAATCCGTGCATAATGAGGGCAGTGCAGGCAGAACGCTCTGTCACAGTCCGCCAGCTAGCAAATCCTGTCGCAAATCAAATAAATGCCTTAAATAAAGCCATGGAGAGGGTTTAGACCGTTGATCCATCCACTGGATCATCTATTGACTGCAACTGATTTCTCATGTCAAGTTACCAGTCATACTGCACACGATGACCAAGTTAAGAAAACAGCAGCCACAGATATCTGTTATCCAGATAAGCAGCAGCCCTGAAACATTAGTTTTTGCCCCAGGATGTCCATTTAATGCCATTAGATTTGCAGGTATCTGATTATTAACCAAAAATCACCAACTGTCTGGTATGTTGTGGTACAATCTGTACTATAAACTGTAATGTTTAACGTTAGCTAGCAGCGGCAGACACATCAGTAACTGGGGTCGAGCCTGTGCCGGCTGTCCGTTTTAATGAAGCCACTGTATTCCTGAGGTGTGAGATTGACACATCTGTCACAAACGCGCTGCAGGTCAAAACATTAATAAAGCCACAGAACTGTGGATTCAAACACAAATGCAGCTGAAGTCTGAGCAGTAATCATGTCCAGCCACAGCTTCCGCCATCACTGGAAAGTAACTGCTTTACTGTGGGAGATGTGCTTTTTATGAGCAATAAATGTGTCCACATCATCTCTGCTTTTAGTAGGATGTGCACATTTTTTCCCCTGAGCTGGCAGTGCATTACAGCTATTTTGGACCAACACCCACACATGGTGTACCATATGGATCAGAAGAAAATGACCAACCCTGACCTTTAATATGCTCCATGGTGAGCATCGCTAAAACATGACCCAGCTTATCTCAAATGTGTAAACAACTCTGTGCCGAAGAAGAAACGAAGGCTTATGGAATCTATCACGCACATTTTCTGTTCTGAATAACTCCATAACACAATAGCGCTGTGAGCTCCAGCCCCCTTCATCTGGCACCATATGCCACATTGTTTTGCTTTTCCATACATTTTCTTTCAAAAATGTTTAGCACCGAGACGCGATGGCCTGTTGACGAGTCTGAGAATTTGGCAGGTTGTTGAACTGTGCTGCGCTCCCTTCTGTTTATAGCTCCATCGCAATGCGATGGGAGTGTGTTTTACAGAAATCACAACGACAACACTGTCATTTGGAGCTCGCACGCGTGACAGTACCTGGCAGCAATTGTAAAGCCTTTCCATTGGTGCTGTGTAGTATTTTTTATTTTTTTTTGTCAGTTCAGTTTTTGCTTGTCGCTGTCATGGAAAGCAAACACTGCACAAGCTGAGGGCCGTTTCTCCTGCTCATCTCTTATTCCTTTTTCCTCGCAATGATGCCATTCCTCAGATGCACGATGTGTCAGTTTGAGAAATTGGACGACGAGTCAGGGCTACCTGAAAATAGATTGTTTTGAAATTTTGTGCGTGTCAAGCGCAAACACTGTCCCCGTATTGCAGTCAATTTGCCTTCTTTTACAGAACAGTGTGGCTTGGGAAAATGATTTTGGGACGCACGCTGCTCAAACTCTATAACGTATATGTTTGCAGTTTATATGACTTTCTTTCACAGCATGAGTAACGCCGGTCCTGGCGTGATGCGGCGTGCAGACATGACTGGCTGTGTGAAGCATACGTCTCCACAGAAGCAGTTTCCTCAGATGTATTTGAATAAGACATGATGCCAGTTTATTTTTGTAACATCCCCCACCCCAGACTGTTGGCAGGCAATGGAGTTGTGACTAACCCTCTTCCAGCTTCCATATAAGGAATAAAAATTAAAAAATACTGAGACTGGGCAATTCAAATGGGAAAGAATTAAGTAAGTCATGTCAGGATACAGAGAATTAACCGTTTCACTGACAGGCAGAGGACTGTATTGTAAAACACGGGAGTGATAAACCACCAGGGGAGGGATATCTCAAGTGAACCTGTGTGATGTGCATCCAAATTTACCACATCACACTGGGACACATTCCTTCTGCTGCACTTTCAGCCCTGGCTCTTTGATGTTAAATAATGAATAGATGTCACACAGTCACACTGCTCACGAAGGTGTCTGTGGCCAAGAATCTCTGTAAGGTTACTGACTCTCAGACTCTGTCCAAGTCTGAGAGTCCGCTTGGGTGGCAGCCCCTGAATGTCTGATGCAGGTGGGAGTGAGAGGAGCGGTGACTGTGTAGATGAGCACTTTGTGAGACAGAAGGATTCGTATTCTCTGTGTCAAATTAACCCAAACGTCCTCATCTTCCAGGTCAGGTCTCAGAGTCGCCTGTCTGCTTGAGTGAGCACGGCAGAGGAGGAGAAAAGGGAAATGGTCGGTCGGCTGACGCGTCGTGGAGGATGTCACTGCTAGGTCGTCCGTTCAGCATGCAGCGTGGCCTTCCCAGCTGTGCATCCACAGTGGTGCCATGATCCAGTTCTGACTGTGGGTGAGCATCCAATGGTTATTTTTGTACATATAGTTATATCAGTTGTCAAACTATTGGTGGCAATATCGATACATTTTACACATCACTGTCAAATTCCTGGTAATGAGTGGTACTTCTTAACATAAAAAAGAAAACACTTTTTTCTGTGGTTTATGAGGAGCTTTCTCAAGTCTGTGACAATTACCTCAGTGATGTCATAGTGATGTCATTAGGCTGACTCTAAAAGTCATCAATCCTAGTAGATCCCTGTGCTAAACTACCCAACTCTACTGCAGAAATAAACATGTTTCCCGCCTAGAAAAAATACTGCTTCGGTCTCTGTGGGTTATTTTCCCATGCAGAAGGGCGTGATCTCTTTCAGTGACAGATTGGTGCTCCCACAGTTCGCTAGATGTCTGCCTAGGCGTCACCCACCTCTTCAACCATTTCTGACTCATCCAGGAATTAGGCCACAACTGCTCCTCAGGAAGAGGGTTTGTCCCAAGAGCATGTCTCAGAGTTACAGACAATAAACAAGAGACTATGTAACAGAAAGCCGGTGTTACAGAAAAGTCTGCAGACTCAGAGATTGAGTCGTTTTTCAGGCAGAGGGGATCTAACAAAAGTTGTGATCAGGGGTGAAAATGACTTTGTCACACATGCAACCGAAGCAATCCAGGTCTTTCCTTGATGACAGATCAAGATTAAAATTTACTGTTCTGAGGTTTAACTGCTCTGGCAGTGTCTGCAAAAACATCACTTCACTGTGCAGAGTGGGCAGGGTGTTTCTGCAGCTCCATCCCTGGCAAACGGGCTTTAAAACAGTAACCCTTTCAAAGCCATCAGTGAGAAGCTAATAGATCATTCCAACACTATAGGCATTTTCACAAGATCCAGGAATCAATTTCACTTTAAAACGTGGGCAATATCAATAATATCTGATTAGTAGTCGTCCGTATCGGAAGGTTGTATGCTCCCTGAGTGCCTTCTAGATTACACATTGAATTAATCAGACAAAGCTCTTCTTCCCTTTGCAACTTTTTGCATATGTTTCTGTTAGATGTTTAATTATTTATATATGTATAAGCATGTAAAAGGCTTTAAAGACTCGTGTCAGATAATTATATTTCAGATTATGATAGAAATATCTAAATCCATTCATCGTTCCTTTATCTATGAGCACTTATCCTCTGGGGGGACAGAAGGCTATTCCAGCTATTCCAGTGAAAGGGGTACAGCATGTACAGGTCAAACATGCATTTATCTTTTGTTTTTGTATCTCTAACAAAGCATGTACATTATGTTTTTGCATATAGAAAAGATTGTGCAACTTTGAAATTTGGGTGATGTCATTTCCTTTACAAGCCCTTGCACTTGTGTAAAAGGAAGCAGAACCATGCGCAGTAATATTTTTCTCAGAGGACTACTTTTCACACTGTAAATCACATCCCCACTGAAGCAAACACATCTCTTTCCAGCACCAGTTTCTTTAACTGCAAAAAGCGTTTTTGTGGTGTAGGGTTTGTCGGAACACCTAAGGCTTATGTATTAAGTGTGTATTTATTTACAGAGCTCACTAAACGTAATTGGCATGTATAATTATGTTAAGCCTCAATATACTGCCACGTTCCCCAGCAGTGGGAGCAGGATCACTGTGGGAAACATGATGATTTGTTTCCTCATATGTAAAGCTGAAATACGCTAAACACCTGTGCCCACATTATGTCTGTTTTTGCTTTTGTTTAATTGAGCACATCACTTAATAACTGCATTTTCCGGTTAGGGCTCAACATAATGCCAAAAGTCTAGAGACAGTAGCCCCCAGAAGAAGGCCCCAGGAGAGAACATTTAACATAAATGAGCAAATGAGATGAGACACTGGGCATGGATAATGGATATATGAAATATGATGATGTCAAGCAAAGCAAGCAATTTAAATTATATTTAAGAATGAATGAAATAAATGTACTTTTTTTTCAGAAGCAGGCAATAATTGTTTACAGATTAAGAAGTGTGTTTATAGGGTAAACCATAGACTGCAGTCCAACTGATTTATATGACTGTACCTTTTGAATATGAGTGGGTAGAGTAACCGACCAATCACAGCTTAGCAACCGTAACCAGGGACCTCTTTCAGCAGCTTCCCTGCTTCAAGATAACCAACACCAAATTTACAAAACATCCTTATATAACTTTGTAGCTACCAAATATAGATTGAACACCGCCTTTACTTCCCGATTTAAAAGAACAACTCAAGTTACAATTGTGAGGTGAGCAGATCTGTTTTTGTACCAGGCTGTAAACATGTTTAATATCGCTGTAAATTTGGGCTTTTTTAAGATCGGGGTCTATGCGGATTTACTCCCTTTTGGGGCTAGCCTCAAGCGGCCACTCGATGAACTGCAGTTTTTTATGGGCTTGCGCACTCGCTTCATCCTGCAGACCGGAGGTTGTCGCCCGCTATCTGGCGTTAATTAGCTAGCTATAGCTACAGGTGATACAAGTCATAGTGACGCTTGGAATCAGACTTCTGCTTTTGTCTTTTTTTCTGAAAAGAAGGACCTACCTCATCTCTTCTCATCTCACCTCATCTCATCTCATCTTCTACTGCCGCTTAATCCTCTGGAGTCTATCCCAGCTGTCATTGGGCGAGAGGCGGGGTAGACACTGGACAGGTCGCCATCCTATCTCAGGGCTAACACAGACAAACAGACTAACAACCATTCGCATTAACACTCAAACCTAGGGTGAAGTTAGAGCCAACGTGAGCATAACGAGCATGTCTTTGGAGGTGGGAGGAAACCGGTGTACCCGGAGAAAACCCGCGCAGACACAGGGAGAACATGCAAACTCCGCCCAGAAAGGTCCGAGCTGGACTCGAACCCGGACCTCGTCGCTGGGAGGCATCAGGGCCCACCATTCAAAATATAAGAAAACTTTATTGCTTTAAATCTGCTGTAGCCGTGAAAGGGTGACGGACATGTCCGATTTTGAGATTTGTACTTGGGCAGTTTTTAGCCAGAGGCTCATTTTGTTCTCTTCTTATCTTTTATGTCATCATTTATCCATCAGTGTAATATGTAATACTATTAAGCCTGGAATGGACGAAGGATCTTTCATATTATTTGCGCAACAACAAAAAAAATCTTAAAAGCAGAAAAAGAGAAGTTAAGAAATATAAACATCAGTGGTAAGTTCTGCAGAGTCACTCATTGTTATTTCAGTACATGCTAATCTTTACAGCAGAAATAAACATGTTTATAGGTTGGTAATGATACATAAAAAAGGTTAAGGAATGTTACCCCTATAATTTTTGTGCAATTCTCCCTGTGAAATTTGAACATGATTTAACATTTGGTTTTAAAAGTGCACCTCTATGTGTCTTGCCTTATGTTTTAACCGTGTGCAAGTAATTTACTGTTCGTGTTATTGTGGGGTTTATGCATTTTACAATGCAATTCGATGTTTGGAATGGACAAAACAACCCAAATAAAATGGACTCAGAGCGAAGGGCACATTTGCCAAATTGTCAACTCACAGTCTGGTGACATCGCTTCCTGCCATTTGGCTGATGAATATTTTTGACTCTGGACATGAAGTCAGTACCCCGCCTTCAGTGACTGCACTGATGAACTCATCAGAGTAGAGACTTCTCCTGGTCCAAAGCCTCGTCCAGTGGCTTTGACCTTTCTTTTTTCGACGATTTAACAGTGTAAAAAATCAAACCTTGTTATTCTTTCTTTCGTTTAACTTCGATTTGAATGTTAGAGCCCGCTCGGTCGTCTCATTTGTAATGATCTCTGGCCTGGAAAATGTGAAGCTTTTATGCCGCTGGTTTAGTTACTCACTTTCTGTGTCGTCTGAGTTTTCACATTTTTCAAAGCCACACACATCGGTGTCCTTTAAAGTCACTTCATTATAATCAAAGTGCTGGGAATGTGTTACCCATTTCCAAGTAACTGAGATCCAACGAGATATGTGTTTGCTTAAGTCAAGTGCAGGTTATTTAATTAAAACTTTTTAACAGTTTTTTTTTTCTCACGTTGAGTCACATTGAGTCAACCTGAAATCCTTCGTGTAGTGAAAAGCAGAATTATGACACATTCATCCTTTCTGTCCAGGTAATGACGAGCCGAATAACCAATCCTGGAGATGCCGAAGAGAAGAGATATTCTTGCCATCGTGTTGATCGTGTTACCCTGGACTCTGCTCATCACTGTTTGGCACCAAAGCGCTATAGCACCACTCCTCGCCATCCGCAAGGGTACGAGCTACACTGCACTCCACTGGCAATTTCAAACTTGGAGTGGGTCCTTGAACCTGACACTGCACTTTAGGTTTAGATAACAGGCCAGTCATACAGGCACTCGACGGCCGTGACCATCAGCTTCATCAGATCATCCAAAAACACTCGTCCAGGCACTGTACACCTCATTAGTGTGGATCGTTTATGGACATTAAAAGACTTACTATCACATACCAACTCTCATGTATTATTATTTACTTCATATAGGCATATTTTAGCGGTGTTTCTTTTGTTAATAAGACTCTTAGCTCTTAAAAAGCAAAAGCACCATGGTAGAAAATGACATCCTATCACTGCAAAATTCCATCCACTCACATGTCTTGGCGCATCAGTACGAATATATTCTTCTTGGTGTGACACCACAGACACAGCATGCGGTATAGAGAATCAGAATCTGTCACGTTGATTCATTTTAGTTTCTTCCCTGCTGTGCCTCATTCAAATTCAATGCAAATTAGTTTCGGAGTTTTCAGAGATCAGCAGTTTGAAATAATAATCGCACCTTCTCAATTAGCTCCCCGGAATATCTTGCGTCTAATATCATGTTTGGAGACCAGTCTGAGTCATTAATCATCTCCGGAGACCACAAACCAACAGTGATAAATGTCAAGAATGCTGCGGAGTAAACACACTCAAATTAGACGGCGACAGCAAATCAATGGAGCCATTTGCCCTCTTCTTGTAATGTCACAGATCCACATATAGGGGTCAACAATCAAAAGAGGTTTATTCAAATGACCCAAGGCAGATCATTTACACATGATTGGAAGTCATTTGTTTTTGCGGGTTACCTCAATATTTAAACCAGTGTGTGATTAGCTACACGTGTGCTTTCATTAAAAAGAAAGCAACGTCTCAATTGTATATTAAGGCTGTTTACAATTAAACTCATTTAAGTCGTTTTATTGTCCCTTGGTATCCACACAACAGAATGAAGAATAAATTCAAAATTGGTTTTGGGCCTGTGTTATCTCACCAAACTCTGCCTATGGGCTTCCTCTTGTCTCCTCCTAAAAGAGAAGCTAGAGGATTTTTTGGCAGCTTGTTCCCTGGCAGCTCCCGCTGAACATCTGGCCATCAGCAGATTGCGTTAATCTATGTGCTGCAGAAAAATCCTCTTTACGTTGGAGGTGTGGACAGAGCTCAGCAGAACAGTGACAAAGACTGCCATTAGCAGTGGCACAATGAAAAGAGATTAACAAGCTTAATGATTCTACGATCATATTCAGTTCATCATGATCAGACTATTCGGGCCAGTTTATCACAGTCTTTGTCACTACTGTAAATGCAGAATTCATTTCCTTAAAAATGCATGATTAAATCATGCAAGTGTCTTTTTGCACAAGCAGAATAACAATTGCTGCAGTACTTCAAATTACAGATGTAGATGGAGATACAATATTTATCTTTACTTGATCCACTCGTGTGAACCTCTAGAGTAAGGGTAGAAATGCTGGTTAAAAAGTCATATCCAGCAGAACACCAACAAAACTCCCCTCCAAGATGACATCCAACCACATCCATCAGTGATGCTTGTTTTGGTCACAAGGAGTGTTAAAACACTTAATCAAGCTATGCTCGAAATTCGACTTTCTGACTACAGTCCTTGTCCCAGTTTACATGCAGTGGAGAAAATCGAATAACTGACGGGAACATGTCGTCCTCCTCCACTAGGTGGCGATATGCGTCTTTTCAGCTGGTTAATACCACGTTAATACGTGACGTTATTACGTCATATAATAAACAAGAGCTCTTGTTTATTATAGTCGTACATGCGGTAGACCGGAATAGTCATTTTTTTTTAAATCTTGTACGTAATGTGCACGCTACTTCTGGTGCAGATAAAGTGCCACTATCTCTGAGACGGTTCTTCTACCGGCTCTGGGTGCCTTCTTCTTCTTCTTCTTCTGCGACCGGCGCTTTCTTGGATATATTTGTTCTGGTGTCACACGCCAGCGCAGCGGTTGTGGAGCATGCGCACACACATTATCCTGTTAGTTGTCCGATTAAGCGTATACATGCTGGAAAACACCGAATTCCAATCTCATTATCTGGGTGTCTTAATCGGATAATGAGAACTCCAATTTTATTCGGAGTAATGCGTTTACATGCACTTAAGTTCTCCTGTTATAGTCCGATTAAGGCAATAGTTAGTTTTTTCACGTGCATGTAAACGCACTGACTGTCATTCGGCCTTAGTTGAATCGCCTAAAATGTGCCTAAAAACGACACAAGGTTTCTTATAATAGTGCTGTCACAAAACGGAAACCTTTTCTATTATTTAAACTGTTTGCAGGCACAGTCTGCAGCTTTGTTTGTACAGGTGGAGATACATACATAATAATATAAGAAGAAAAAAAAAACATTTCTTGCACAATGATGTGCATGATTTTTCTGTGAGCCAGAATGACCTTGTGGTCAGTAACAGGTGGAAATAGTAATCCAGTGTCAGGTGGCTGCTATTTACCTGCAAAGCTTTCAAAGTGAAAGAAGGCAAACGTCACAGAAATTCTTCACGGACACAAAATGTGTTCCTACAACTACAAGTACAAGAACAGCATCGTAGTGAGTTATTGAAATCGACAAGGAAAGGCAGGGGACGGTGGAGTCAGTGGTGGAATCTGGACGTGAAAAGAGGGCATATCTTCTGGATACACATATCCGCATATTTTCTTTCTTAAAAAAAAAAGACGTGAGGGAATAGCAGCCCCCCCCCCCCCCATACTCCCTCTTCTCTGCGCTGTCTCTCTGTCCATCAGCTGTGTTATCCTCTCACGGTGCCTGCTTTCACTTTTTGCAGCCTGTCACCACCTAGTAAAAGAGATCTTTATCATTCCAGAGAGGCTTGCAGTCCGCCACCACCGGCTCTCAGGTACACTTTACCCCCATTGGGTTTAAGTCACCTGAGGCAAATATACAAAGGGCGGCTCAAGGTTGCACTAATGCCTTACTTGTCTTTTTATCCCCGCATCTGCAGATGATGGCGTGGAGGGCAAGAGGGAGGCGGGCGGCCAGGCGCAGGACTCCAAGGAATACTGTGCCTCAGATAAGGACATAGTGGAGGTGGTGAGGACTGAGTACGTGTACACGCGGCCTCCGCCCTGGTCCGACGTGCTGCCTACGATCCACATCATCACCCCCACGTACAGTCGGCCCGTGCAGAAGGCGGAGCTGACGCGCCTAGCAAACACTTTCCTCCATGTGCCCAACCTGCACTGGATCCTGGTGGAGGACTCGCAGAGGAGGACGCCCCTCGTGACGCGGCTCCTCCGAGAAACGGGGCTGAACTACACCCACCTCAACGTGGAGACGCCCAGGAACTATAAGCTGCGGGGTGACACCCGGGACCCCAGGATCCCCCGGGGGACCATGCAGCGGAATCTGGCCCTGCGGTGGCTGAGGGAGACCTTCAACGCCAACAGCAGCCAAGCGGGAATAGTCTACTTCGCTGACGACGACAACACGTACAGCCTGGAGCTGTTTGAAGAGGTTAGTGCACGTGTACGGCGTCTCTGCCGCGGCTTCCGTCGTGTTCACTCCATGCGTTTTTCACAAACTCCTCTGAATTCTTTGAAAGTGCGATAGACGGACACAGAAAGTGCTCAAACACACATGGTTCCTGCTTATCGACAATAAGCGCTTGTAACTGAAGGGTTTCACCGTCATTGTAAAATATACGTAACTTAAGTAAAATATGTCTCTCTGAAGACATGTAAGTGAAGTTAAACTAAACCAGTACCAAATCCTTTGTTTTTTTGTTCTTTTCAAGGAAAAATCTACACAGAAAATGTTAATTTGGCAAGTGTTCACAACTCTACAAGGGGATTAGATGCTCTGGTACTAAAGTGAAGGGGAATGACCAGAAATACATAAGTATCTGTTCTCATAGATCTCAGTGTAAAGTGCGTTATGTCTTTCTCAGACTCTTACCATAACCTCGCACGTAGGCGCCTTTTGGATTTGGATTACCGTGACCTGGATGACTGAGAACCAAATGTCAATAGCAAACATAACCACCTTATCGGCCCAGAAGAAACTTCTTGGTTTTATAGCGTCTTCACAGCACGTTTGTCTGTCCAATAAATATGTTTCCATCTCTGCACGAGTAGTAAAAACAAATCAATTTAAGTCTTGAGTTTAGGAAAATGAGTGAAGGACTAACTGCGTTTAATTCTGCTGCCTAAGAAAAAACATCACATCAGTTTATCAAGAAAGACAAAAATAAGCAAACTGTTGCTGTGTTGTTTTTGTGCATGTTTTACAAGCATGCATCTCTACTTGTGTCAATCAATATTATGTATGTACCTGAACAGGCGCAGAATGTTTGTTGTGCACTCTCTCCATACATTATCTAGACAGATAGATCCCACGAGGAAAGAGTCATACAACATACATACTAATTAAACACCAGGTCTGAAATCTTTAGAATATAAAACTAAATATAAACATAGACAAGAGAGACATACAGAAGTAAGTATGTGAATAAATAAATAAATAGAGACGGTGTGTAGTGCAAGTTGTTGTCAAATTCTGCGTCACTTTTTCTTTTAGCTGTTAGTTGTTAGCGAGCACAGGCAGGCGTTGGGAGCCAGTGGAGAGAAGTTTGTGCATGTAATCAGTACGTCTCAGACCATCCATCTTGACATCAGTTGAATTACCTGAGCGGACACGGTCCAGGTCCTTCGAGTATTAGCCTCGAGCCTTGTTAGCGGTGCAGACGGGGCCCGTAGTAAATGGAGCGTCGGGTATTGACGGCGCCTGTCGTTACGTTTCTCTGGGAATCAGCCAAAGTGCTCCGTCTCCCTCAGAGGCCCTCCATCACCTCCAACAGGCCTATTTATGGGCCAGAGTAACGGCCCTGAGGGGGGCGGGGAATCACAGAGAGGGGGAGACGGAAAAAGAATGAGGGAAAAAGAGAAGGTGACAGCCAGATAGACAGAACAAAGTGCTGACTGCCACTGCAGTACAGTTTGCTGAACCCACAGGAGATATAGCAAGTATTCCGGGTATCTCCGCAGAGAGATGTATGGGTGACTCCTGCGGGTGAAAAGGAAAATACGCATGATCATATTGTCTTGGCTAATTCCACTGAACTCCACTGAACTCCATTCAGAATAAACCCAGCAATAGAGGAACTCTTTATTCCGTCACATGTTGAAGTTGCAAGATTCAAGATTTCTTTATTGTCAATTTCCCTATATGTTCACGGCATACAGAAAAATAAAGACAAGATAAAAACATACAAAATAGACATTCAGGATTGAGAATGTAGAGGATATATTTTACAGCGCAGCAAAATTGCGCGACCACGATACGATGTCTCTGGAGAAGATGGGGGGGGCTAAGTCGCAGCCTTCTGATCAGTAACACAGAGAGTTGACCGTAACAGTTTGGCAGTGGGTTCGTTGGCTGTGGAGCGCAGCGCTTTAGATCTCCTTTAGGCTAAATGGGTACATGAAGAATACAGAAACATAGTAATGGTACTACAAAGCTGCCACAACAGCCAGCAACACACACCAGCCTCCTCCAAAATATACACTTTCGTCCGAACTGTTTATTTAAATGATTTTCATGATCATCGTATCCAAGTAACATGTACTTCATCTTTTCAAATAAACCTTTCACGTTCTGTCTAAAAGGGAAGGAAACCGACGTCGAGTCAAATCATATGTGGACACATTCAAAGAATTCTCTGCATTCAGGCTCTTTAAACAAGCACTGAGCGAGGGAGTGAAGGGGGATTTAAGGTGCTTGTTGAAAACGCCTCAGCTATTGACGTACAGTGCCGAGGATTCAACAGGGGAATCCACATATACGTCAATACAGGTCAATAGCATCTGCTGCAACGATGCCGCTGTGGCCACCAGTTCAGATCTACTGCAGTAGAGTCTAAATCCAGTCTCAAGTGTTTCATTCTGGCAGCATTTATTAGAAGCGTATTTTTTTTTTAGGACGGGCTTTAATGAAAAATTAATTTCAGTCAAAGTACATGCCTGTAAAAGTACTGCATGAATTATTGAGGCCTCATAAGAAATGTTTAGGTGGCTTCCCACGCTGCACACTTATTTACCGTTTACAGCGTGCGATTTTATTTTTTTTTTCATCTTTCCATTCTCACGCTCCTCATGTCAGCCTTTTAAAAAGCTGTCAGCCGCTGACGCCCGACAATACGGAGCAAACACGATCAGCTTAACAGACGACGCTGACCAAAATGTGGGTTTTCTCCAAAGACGCGCTCGTTACGTGGTGACTCTAAATTAGTCGTCGGTGAGCGTGAGTGTGTGAATGGTTCTCGGTGTTAGCCCTGTGACAGACTGACTGTATCCCTGCCTCTCGCCCAGTGACAGATGACATAGGCTCCAGTCATCCTGCTGCAACCCTTGTCTTCGAGAGGGTCGCGGAAAACGAACAGATGAATATCAAATCATTATGATATTTACACGACAGAGGCTTCGAAAATATATTTCACTTCAGCAATTTCTTATAATGTTGTTAGCAATTAAATCATGATTAATTTCATAACGACCTGGATTGCAATTTATTACTTAGTAAAGCATGAGAAACTATTTATGACATATAGTACGACTCTGCTTTGTTAAGAAGCCTAATTTAAAATTCTAATGCATCTAAAAACTAGACGCATCTGAAATGCAAATTGCGGTTTGTATTTCTGTTTCACGGTGCTTCTCACTGGTCGTACAAATGCAGTTTATTAGGACAATTTGAGTCATTGAACAAAAATTTCAACTCACACACTTCACCGACTGCAGCAGTGGAAGTTTCTTCTGGCTTCTTGTCTTCTCTGCATCCTCACAGACGTGGACCAGGATGTCTGGATCTTTTGTTCTGTTTCATTCCAACACAGGACTTCATCTCTGCAGGTTTCTCACTAATTGGAGCAGGAGACAGAGCTTAAATGTGCACCCATAAACTGAAGCAACCCTGAATAAAAAAAACATTCACCACAATGGGACAAGGGGAACCCGGTTGCATATTTCTTTTTTCGTGTTGGCTGCCAGTAAAAGAGAGATCCAAATGTTCTGTTTTTACTCATATTCCCTGCAGAAAGAGCGAGAACACTCATTTCCAAATTTTCAGCATAGATGGGAAAGTGACAAGCGTCTTGACACCTCCTGCAAAGAGACGGATCTATTGGTTCTTTTTGTTTCATGTCAGGATATTTCTGTGAGGGAAGTAGGCCGGTGACGTCAAGATGATGGCTAGATTTACCCGTGGCTCGGCTGCAGAGAAATCTGTCAACCTCTGAGCCCTCCTTAAGAAGGAGCACGCAACGGCAGCTTTTGACAACTGAAGCCGAGCGGTTCGTGTGGGAAGTGGCACGGGTAGAAAGCGGCTAACGGAGCACGCGGGACGAAAGAACAGACGGAATAAGAATGTGATGAGAGATGGTGCCGGCTGAGAATGTGACCTTCTGTGTAAAATGATTGCAGCGTTGTCAAATGGACGCGCGCACAGCAGCGCTCCGTCTTCCTCTGACCCGGGGTTCATTCGCAGAGAGTCCCAAAAAATATTATCTGAGTGACTCACCGAGTCATTTTCCCTAAATCCCAGCTCCATAAGCCCCCGAGCTGCTGATCAGACCACACAGCAGCCCGTTGAATCCCTCCCCAATCTAACACAGCAGTGTTTGCTCATGATTTCAGCAGAATGCGCGCAACTAATGCACGTGCACACAAGCTAGTGTGCGCATGGATGGACATATAATCAATAAGAGCGTCGCTGTCTATACCTGCTATCTCATGGACATACTGTACACACTGGATCCTGGAAATGCACTTCCACACACTTCTCTTTCAAGTAGACCTTCACTACAGAAGCACCAGCATCATTATTTCTGCTCCGCTGAGTTTGATTAAATGGCCGCGCTGTTTCTAAACCTTCCTCTTCCCTCATTATAAAAGTGTACCTTTTATGGCTGCGGCGGCTCAAGCTAGGACGGCCAAGACTCGCTGAGCTGCAGACAAAGGAGAGGGCGGCAAAATGGTTTGATGCTGGAAGATTAAAGGACAAAAAGAAAAAGAAAATGAAAAAAAAGAAAAAAACGATGGTCTACCTTAAAGAGTCTCAGCCAACCAGCAGCCAGAGCCACTTGCTCTAATGGCTCGGTTCCTTCAAACCCTCTTGGCGCTGCCCCGTGTTTACTCCCTTTAAAGATGGTAGAGCCTCATTATCTCATTGTAGGGCAGGGCTGTTGAACGTTGCGTGTGATCTGCCTTCATCTCTCGGTGCGTCAGCGGCGCAGGGCGCGATGGCTCGGTCAATATCCACGCTCTTTCAGCGCGACTAATAGCAGCGGCAGCAGCAGCAGCAGCTCTAAAAACCGTCCGTTATGCTGTCGGCTCGCGCTCAAATACCGTGTCTGACTGTCACGTTCTCAGGTGACTAATTTGCTCTCTCCCTCCCTCCTCCATTACTCCATCTCTCCCCTCAAACCCTCCTCTCGCCAGATGAGATCGACTCGGAAAGTGTCGGTGTGGCCCGTGGCCTTCGTGGGCGGCTTGCGCTACGAGTCGCCCAAGGTCAACGCAGCCGGGAAGGTCTACGGCTGGAAGACGGTGTTCGACCCCCACCGGCCGTTCGCCATCGACATGGCCGGCTTCGCCATCAACCTGAGGCTCATCCTCTTCAAGCCGCAGGCGTATTTTAAGCTTCGAGGGGTGAAGGGAGGCTACCAGGAGAGTAGTTTGCTCCGGGAGCTGGTCACGCTCAACGACCTGGAGCCTAAAGCTGCCAATTGCACTAAGGTGATTTTCCCTTTTTATATTTACATTGACGTTAAATTGAACTTGTTGCCAAAACATGCTTGTGTGTGAAATTCATGAAAGTGGCCACAATATACATATTTTAAAATCAATTAATGTCGCTCTTCGCAGCAGAGAGAACGGTTTCACGAGTTGTGCGCTGGAGCTTTCGCAGCTTCACGCCACTAACAGCACCTCAAGCTCTCGGCACTGATGGTGCAGGACACTGTATTACTCATAGGCAATAACACAACAAGGGCGAGCGAGTGTGGCTTCCCATAAATAAATGACTCAAGGAGGCTGGAGAAGCTATTACACGCAGAAGATTATGAATTATTACAAGGAACGGTCTGACATTTGGGAGCGTGCGGTTATTCTTGCCTTACCTACGGCATTTTAAGTTTCTTGTCTCCCATCTTTCTGCTGCGCTAAGCTAACAGTCTGCAGTTTTGTATTTAGAATACACTGCTGAGTGCTGTTGATCTCATCTAAATCTCGACTGGAAAGCAAACAGTGGCTAGCGCGTTCCTAAAAATGTCGTAGCATTCCTTTCAGAGAAGCTGAACCATACTACTTTTCCTATACCAACAAAATTAGTATCTGGTTACCACAAAATAGCTTATACTTCCTTTTATACTAATCAAGAAGACATGCTGTAAGATTAAACTCCTCTGAACTGGACCCTAAGTCCAACTAAGTCTCCTTCAACGTAAGGGAGGAATCCTTGTACGGTATCACGCATTTCAAATGGTCAGAGCGTCAGCAAGGAGTGCATCTGTTGCTGGAAAGTTGGACATCATCGATTATATTTCTGCCCACATGTACTTTGGCACATCCACACACACACACACTTGAGCTCGAGGCTCGAGGCTAGAAGCAGCAGCAGCAGCAGCAGCAGCAGCGCTCCTCTCCTCCATTCCCGCTTACGGCGGCCGGTCTGGGTCACGTCACTAAGCCTCTCTCTGGGCACAGAAGAGTCAGTCAGAAGGCTCCAGCTAGCCAATATCCACACCACCACCAGCCTTCCACACACACACACACACACACACACACACACACACAAGGAGAGACAGAGAGAAACTTTCAGCCAGGTTTTCCTCCTGCTCTCCCCCTGCCATTCAGAGGGCTAAATGAAAAGAGGGGATTCAGGGAACGGTTAAGAGAGCGGAATTGGACTTGGTGGGGAGACAGGGAGGTGGGGACGTCACACTGATTACAAATGAGAGCGGGAGCAGACAGAAGGGCGGGGAAAGGAAGACGAAAGGGGGGGAAAAAAAGAAAAAAAAAACGTGCACGGGCATCTCTCTCCCTTATAATCTCCCACTTCAGATGCGAGCGTGACTATTAACCTCCCCCCCTACACCTGAGCAAAGTGGGAGTGGGCTCCTGGCGCATCTCGAACACACCCCATGCATAATTCACGACCGCTGCCACAGCGAGATGAAAGGAAGGAGGGAAAATGAGCTCTGACACTTTCCCCCTCTTTCTTTTTTTTTTTTTTCTCCCTCCATGTTCCCGTCGTTGTTCTTTTCCTGGATGTTTGTCCAGTCTCTTGGGCCAAACCCAGTCAGTGAACGCTTGATAGCACAGTAGCGCACCCAGAAGAACTGAGCCAAGAAACACTGGAGCTCTACGGAGGAGTAAAAATATATAGTGTGAACATACTGTATATACATATATATATATATATATATATATATATATATATATATATATATATATATATATATATATATATATATATTGAGCTGGCAGTCATCATCCTATGGTCAGGAGAGGACTTTACACAGGCAGAGCTAAAAGGATTGTGCCATATTTATAAGATAACACACTCCCAGACCCTCTTCACTCCCTCCTAATGCAGGGTCTGTGCTCAAGTAGCTCTTTCCACGTAGATGGGCCTGTACTGCTGCAGATAGAGCCGAAATTGAATGTTTTGAAGAACAAGAGGCGGTGTGAGAGCTGGCAGGGAGAGGAGACTGAATGGGTGCATTAAGGGAACAGCACGTTGCTAATGTTTCTGTTTGTCTCTCCACGCCGTTTTCTCACCAGATACTCGTTTGGCACACGAGAACCGAGAAGCCCGTCCTTGTAAACGAGGGGAAAAAAGGATTCACAGACCCCAACGTGGAGATATGACCACGCTCCCTCGGATCACGGTAAACAAATAGGTTTAACGCGGGCTAATGAGCTCGATCGCTTTAACGAGCCGAAGCCTTTATCCGTAAAAACGGTTTCCTTTCCGAATGAGATCAAAATGTCACCTGATCTCAGCAGGCGACAGAAAGAGCAGGTGTTGTGAATATTTCCTAATACACTGTACAGTCATTTTTAATATCCCTCTGTTAAGGGACAATTACAGCAGCTGTTTGTCCATTATCAAATGTCACCAAGGAAATAAAGTGGTTTAATGAACTTAAATGAAGCCCTGGCACTCTTTCTGAGCCTATCTTAATCCTTTCTGTTGCAGGTGGTTGGCCTTGGACCTGCGAAGGAGGGAAACGGTCGCCTTTCTTGATAAGTGCAACCAGCGCTCATGTCTTAATCACCTGGAACAAAAAAAAAGGAAGTGTAGGGGGGGGGGGCCTTTGAATGAGGCTTTAATCCTCTTGACTGAATCTGACATTTTTGAAATATGGACCAAAACAGTACAAATGTATCAAAGCACAGATTAGTAAGAGGCGGTTATTTGTCAGGTCTGTCGCTGAAGTGCAGCGGAGACGACCATAAAGGACGCCTCGAGGGGGGCCGGTGTGGATAGTCGTGACCCGCGCCTCCGCTGTACAGTGTCCCCGTGGAGGACAGCCTAACAAAAAAAAAAAGAAAAATGAATAAAAGAACCAGCACAATATGAAAAGCCTACAGCCAGCAGATTCAACCAAACAAGCAGGTTAAAAATATGTGTCATTCACCTCAAATAAATAAAAAATATATATGTATAAAAAAAAAAAATCAGCAAAGGAAATATGGGTCTGGATCTGCACACCAGAGAAATTCCTCTCGGATGGAAAGACTTGACCTACATCATCAGCCTGGATGGAAACTCCAAGGACAAACACGAGCAACGGAAGGAATGTTCTTTTGATATCTAAGAAATGTTTGCTTTAATTTAATTTAAGTGGGTTAGGTGTTTTACAGACACTTGCTAGCTCGATACTACTGACTCTTACCTACATTTACTCTTAGGTTACCCTTGTCCATTTAATAGTGTCATTATAACTCATGCATTTAAGCCACCCATACACTGCTGTTTGAAGTGAAGCCCTCGTGCTTGGGAGCTGAAATGTACCAGTAAACTCTTCTCAGCACTTAAAAAGTACACACACACACGTTCCTCTGTGGCAACACGTAGAAATGCTAAGTGAATATGAGAACAATCAGACGACTGATGACAATTTTTGACATTGTAACTACTGTATTTATGTGTAAAAAAAAAAAAAAAAAAAGTGTAAAAAAAAAAAAGACTCTTCTAATTCCCGGTGAATTCCTCAGAACGACACACGACGAGGCACAGTCCAGGTTCAACACATGGGAGGAGTAATAGCACATCAGCCATTTCATTTGAGTTCAGTTTCAGTGACGCGTTCATGACACGAGAGACACGTTCTCAGTCTTCACGACCCAAACGAGCTGTCTGGAGTTCATTTTTCCCCTCGTCTGTGGACTCTCATGCGTACTGGTTGTCAAATAGTTGCCTATGTATCCGAACTAAACAAAGCAGCAGCATCAAGGCCCACGCATTTGGTTTCATGTGACTTCTCGGTCCCTCTTAGCTCTAAACAAAAAAAGATGAACAAGAAGAACAAGAAAGGTAGAAAACAGAACTTTATGCGTGGCCCGGGATCCTCAGATAAAGTGACAGCAGGCGAACGAAAAGCACAATGAAAAGAAGAAGTATTTTTGCTAATGGTTTGGTAGCAATGACGACACATCGTTGTCCCCGATATCGGTGTCTCCCGCTTTCTTTTCGTGTTGGTGTCCTACATTGTACGTGAAGCAGATATCAGAAGGGAGTCGCCGCAGCTCCCACGATAGGCATCAGCAGCAACGACTCCTTAGGCCCGAGCACTGGAACAAAGTTATTCTTACAGCTCGCATAATACGATCTCTGCTCTGCTTGATAAATCATCCACCTAATACACAGTGGTGGCTCTTATCTAACGCTGGCTGGAGATAATTCAAACACTGAGCCCCGTACGGTCGCCACATTATCTCTGTGCCCTCCCACTCCACACACCACACAACCAAAAAAAAAACAAAAATATGCACCATGAAAACTTCGATGTTACATCCTCTCGGGCTCTTCGGCCGCAGAGACCTCTTATTACACATTTCACTCGGACTAAGATAAGATGCGCAGGCAGACAATGGCTCGTTCGCATCTCTCATCACGCCGGCTGCTTCCATTGACTGCATGATATTAACACAGCGCAGGGATCGGCCACTGAGATCGCCGGCCGTCCCGCCGTTATTTATTCCAAATCAAATTTAATATATTTATTTATATATTTATTTCGAGCGTGGATGTGCAGTTGAGTCATAGCGATGTCCTGCCCTCGGATCTCTCTTGTTTTCCAGCATGCAAACATACAACGGCATAACGCGACCAATGAGCGCCACACAGCAGCTTTTACTTTGTCTCCGATGGAAATTTAGAAATGTTCTGGTACCGAAACAAATTAAGACTTGGTGGAGAAACGCCAGCGCGTGGGGGGAAAACAGAAAAACAAAATGAAGAAGATGCATAATTTGTTTTCAACTTGTGAATCATCTACCAAATTCCAATTCTCATCTTCTAAGTGTTGCTTTTGTGGAAGGGGGGGAGGGGAGGGGAGGGGGGGCAGGCAGACAAACAAACGTCCTGTCGTGTACAGATCAGCATGTGGTGGGATCGTGTGATGTTAATCTCTGTGTTGTGTCCCGAAGCGGCAGAACAGCTACCAAGGGGCTTTACAACTCTGCCCTGCGTCTGATTAGGACTTTCTTTTTTTTTTTTTTTCAGATGGCACATCAAGCAATACATAGTGCTCACAGAGTATCAGTGTATTAGAAGCAGTGTACGTGGACTTTAGCATTTAATGTCAGTTAATGAGCGTTACCCTCTGAGGGCTTCTCTAAGGCACAATACACTTTAAACACACTGTCCTCCCCTTTCTTCATCTCCGCTCTCATCTTCCAGACTCATGTGATTCACATTTTATGCATGTGACCTTTTAAGGTTGTTTATTTGCCACAGCAACTCTGTCTCAGAGAAAGATGTTAGTTGAAGAGAAATAAATAACTGAGAAGAACCGTACCTGGCCCTGAGTGTTGTGTCCACTGGATGCACTTACACCAGCTCATGTCCGACATGTCTGTTTTTTTTTTCATAACAGCTCCAAGCTACATTTACTGAAACCTCATTTGTCAATATAGTAAATATGACTGCTGCTGTTACCTACGTTTACATGGACAGTGTTCCACCGGGATTTTTGTTGCATGCCAGACAAGTTCTCCTCTCGCTGATGTTTTAGAGCTTGTACACACATATCTAATAGATGATAAACTCATTGATACATCATTATGTGTTCATATCTGTGGATTGTGTCACCATAGACTCGTAAATCCATTACTTAATAACAACTGAATTGTTTCAGTTTTACTGCATCAGGTTGTGCAGTTACAATTTCTTGATAAGGATAAATGTGTAAATAAACTAGTTAACTAAACTTGCTGGAGGCAGCGGTGTCAAACCTATGGGCAAGAATTTGCAAAGTATGAAAAATGAGAAATTATTATTGCTCCTATTCGAAAGGTTTCCACTAGGGATCGCACCCATCTAGTCACAGTCACAGACACGACACAACACTGAGACTCAGAACTACAGAGCAGATGGCAGCACTTAAAATTAATCATTTCAGATTGCTGATAAAATGTTTAGTTCATTAAACGTAAACATTTTCATAATGTACTTCTCTGGACTAAAGGGAAAGATCTGGCGTTATTTAGAGGTTATGATGTTACTGGTCTGGCTGCTTGAGATCAAAGTGTGGACTGTATGTGGCCCCTGAACTAAAATGAGTTTGACACCACTGCTCTTGAATCTACTGGAGCCCAAAACAAAAACGTAGTGAATGTGTATTTTGGGGTCGGTACCTAAACTGTTACTGTTACTCTTCATTAAGTGTTAATACTTATCACATTCTTACAGCCTACTCACACACTAGAGCAAGGAGCACTGAGAACCAAGTTAACTAATATCAGCCTCCAAAGAAAGAACAAATGTTATAATGTGTTATTTTTGAATTGGGCACCACTGTCAGCCTTAACTACTTTTAAAAACTCATAAACACATCATGTATCCAGGAGTCGTGTCAGGTGGGGGGCCTTTAAGGATGTCTCCTGCTGTCATTGAGGACATTGTTGCTGGTGTCAGTCTTCGGGGTGCCCCCTACAGGCCCGGGGCCCTGAGCTGTGTCCTGCCTCGCATGTTGACGAGCTGCGACTCGCTGCCATCGGCTCGAGGATTTCAGCAACACAAAACAGAGCTGTCTGTATATTCAGACGACAGACATTCCATTTATTTCAAATCGAACGCCTCATGCTGCCTTCAAGTGGAACCCATGAACTTCTGGCTATGGACGAGGTTATGAAAACAAATTGCTTGACACACAAACACTAACAGTGACAGAAGGGGAACAAGCTAGTGACCACGTACGTCAGTGTGAGAAAGGAAAGTCATAACAAAAAGATAAGGCCCTTGAGAATGGCAGTATTTACTCATGTTTAATAAAACTACAAAGAAACTTATATAATTTAACTGTAGTTCATTAACTTTCCATTCACTTCTGACATTTCTGGCCTCAACTAATAAGTAAACTAAAGTCTAACTAACTGGTGAACTGGGACCTTAAGGAAAATAGGAGGTTGTAAATACCACAAGGGGGAACTCTGAGCGTGAACATGCAACCTACGGCTCTGCCTGAAGGCAGCAACATGCAGCAGACATCTTGACTGGTCACTTCAGAAAAAGCACAGTTCGAATTATTAACCTTGGCTGAGTTCCATCAAGAGTCTCATCAGTCAGCCAAACGTGACCGGGTACCAGATGTCTGGAAAGGGCCTCACCTAAACGGAACACAGCCACAGCTACACCTGTGCTTCTCCTGACACCTGACATCACAGCATCGACCTTCAAAGAAAATAGCTGCGATGTTATCCACACACGCACTTGATTTCTCATCAGATGGTAAATGTGAAAAAAGTGCCCAGTGTCCACTATAAATGATGGAGTTCACAAGCTTGGTCAACCTTGGTTAGCGACTCAGAGGTCACCCCGTCTTTATTCACGTTTTGTTATTACACAGCCTGAATGTAACCAATACATTAAGTCTTTCAGAGAAACAAAGATCATTCTCTTTCACAGTTTCTTGGTCTCCGGTTAAGAGTGCAGGTCAACAATCCTGCTATGAAAATGAAAGATATTATTCAAGTGTTGTCAATCTGATCAGTAATTAAAACAACTTTACAGTGCTGTACTGGTGATGTCATGGCCACTGACACGTGTCACTTGTGAGAGCCGCCGGTGGAGGCAGGGCGCGTGGAAGCAGCTCCCGGCAGGCGCTGTCATCCTCCTCCTCTCCTCGTCCACCCTTCCCCTCCTCACCTCTCGTTCTCACTGGACATCAACGGTCATGCCATAGTCAGGGGTGCTGGAGAACTGGACTTTACCATCTGTTTCCTGCTCCTCGAACACTATGACCTGTGACGGAGCAAAACATAACAGGTCAGTAGAAGCTGGGAGAGGACAATGGGAGTGGGTGGCTGAGCGCTAATGTCAATGTATGCTCCCTCACAGAGAGGGAGAGCAGGAAAAGAAGAGGAGAAACGTACAGACACAGAAATCGGAGCCTCGGGCGTTTTTCAGAAATTGCTGAAAAGTTCGACCTCGTCAAAGCTATGGTGCTGAATATCTGCAGCTGTGCGCTGTAACCCCAGACCTGATGTGATTTCATCTCGCTACATAAGTCAAGGTCAGTGGTGCTTATGAATACAGAAGGTTTGGAGAAACAATGTCACGCGCACAGAGTATGTAAATATTCTGACAACACTGAGAATATTGTGGGTTGGTGTGTCTTTAATAATTAATGTGGAAGAATTTCTGTAACATCTGTCACATACTTGTGAGACTAAGTCTGTGCCAGCCGTCCCTCAGAGTAGTGTCATTGCTGTCACAGTGAACGTTAGACCAGTTTTCATAAACTACGGCAGATGGTTTGTCCACACAAACACCAACAGTGGCTGGTGTGATTGGTTTCACTGATGCTCTTGTCCCCTAAATGACCGCAGCATTACTACTCTGGTTATTTTAATTTGAGTTATTTGAAACAGAAAACTGAAATCAAGCCCTTTTTGAACTCAGCCTGAAAAAAATTTCATGGTGAAAATGAAAAACGGCTCGCGTCTCCATATTTTTTTTTTTTTTTTTTGAAGGAATTACTAAAAGATACATGGACCATCATCACATGGATGATGAAAAGTGATTGAATTTTGAAACTGTATGAGGTTGTAGGGACATGACCACCTCAAGTAGAACAGCAGCGTTTCTATAACTGGTCCAGTGTGAGGATCTGATGATTTGCTCTGTGGTAGATCATTTTAGAATACTGAAATTGAATATTTTTTTTTTTTATCATTTTGTGCTGTTTTGGTACCTGCATTTGAGGAATTCACCTTTGGCTCTGAGAAATGTGTTTTAAGTTATGTGTGACTAGAATAGGTCCTAGTTTCACAGAATTGAAATGTTGTAAAAACAACATGTACAAAATGCAGCAGGTTATACAGTGGATGAACAACAAAAACACACTCTTAGCCTATGACCCAACTTAAATCCATTGTCAGTGTGAGACTAGAGACAGTACCTGATTCTCCCCTCGGTGAAGCCAGGGACCTGGGACATAGAGAGTCTGCTGAGGACCAACTGACCAGTAGCGTCCCAAATTCTTTCCATTGATAAACACAACTCCTTTGCTCCAACCCTGTGAACACAATCAGTTAGTGTTCATTTTGAAACTGAAACATGTTAATGACCAACAGCAACACGTGGCAAAGCATCCTTTCTAATGGGATGTGCACCACAATGGTTTTTAACTTCTGTAAACTCCAGCACTGGAATAAAAAAGCTGATGTTAATAAAAAGCGAGGCGGTGGAGTGCACGGTACAACCGGAGGCAATGATGATGGTCAATCAATAACCAGGGTAAGGGAATAACATTATTGTGTAAATTTGTCTGATGAGTTATGAGTGAGCCAGCACTCGATGGAGCTGCACAAAGAGCTGTTTCTCTGGGGGCTGTCTGCTGTTAGGTAAATATGAATTAATGACTAATTAAATCAACATTTCTGACATCAATTACTGAACCGAAAGTCAACTGTAATCCCGTCGTTTTATCTAATGGAGGGATGAAACGGAACCAAGCGCTGAGCTGTTAAAAAGGCATCTTTTCTGAACTGAATTTCTTGCTTACATTTAGAACGGATCTGTGCGTGAAGGGAGTGAAGGCCGCTTTCAGCTGGTGATTCAGTTTATATGAGACCTGCTTTGTCAAACCCACCTGACCGTGCAAACAGAGACTTGATGCTCATGATTAGTAGAGCATGGTATACTAGTATAATATACCAGGGTTTCTGCACAAAAGAAATTTAAGACTTTTTAAGCCCTTTTTAAGACCACTATGAGTCAAAAAATAAGGAAAATCATTTCTTTTAATAAACTTGGCCAATTCAAACTGTGTTATGTATGCAGTTCCACTTCCAGGTCTCATTTGTACTTTTATTTCTGCATACTGCTGATAGTTATACTTCATAAAGAACGACATGGAACTAACCACGCGTTGAACAAAATGCAAATGAAGTGGTAAATGGACGTAAGGATTTAAGACATTTAACACCTACATTTTAAGACCATTTTTAAAGCCATAAATTGGGATTATGAAAAGACCCCGTGGAAACCCTGCATAGTCCACAGCTTGTATGAAGTAAAACATGAAAACTTTGCGACCGTCTTCTCCTCTGGCTGTGCCACTCACAGGGAGTTTGATGAAGGTGTCCTTAGGTGAGCTGTTCACGTAGAGCATGGTCTGGAAAAACCCCGGAAAGGACGGCTGCTGGCGCATCGGCTTCCACTGGCCTGAACTCACAAGCCTGTAACGGGAGAATAAAAGGAACAAATATTATGTTTAGGTACATACCGTTGCAAATTTTATTAAAACGATCCATCAGCCTTGACTTTTAGGGGGCTTGTTTTCCAGCTGGCCCTGTATCATGTCTATTATTAAACTGTCTGCAGTAAATGTCAAGAGAAAGTTTGGACATGGATGGCAGGAGTAATATTCACAGTCACTAACACAAGGCTGTAGTTTTGCCTTCAAGGAAATTGAAAAGGTTGCCATAACGCAAGACCAGAATCTCTTCCTAAGGTATGAATTTTCAATGTTTGTCCACAGAGGGCTTCAAGGCCTCAACGTTTTCAGAATGAGGTGGAGAAACCCCAGGGTAGCACTATGTGGTAACTATAAAAGCCTTTAAAATAAAGTTTATATACTGCGTATATCCCACTATGGTCAAGTATTAATCTCTAACAAGCTACTGTCATGGTCTGTGGAAACGTAATCATTTGATACAAGGTGAAACATTTGAGAAAGTATTAAAGACGATAATAATGTGAGGGAGGGGGATTATAATCTTTTCTTATCACCAGGAAAAAGCTCTTGTGCATTAGGTTGCACCCAGTCCTGCCATATGACCTTATCACGCCTGACTGTTGCTACCATGTGTAGAAATTACCAGCTCTAATGACTATTATGGGAGGGGTGTCACATTAAAGGTCTCTCACCACATTTAACAGCACATAACAGAAATGTGTCACCGGGTAAATGATTCAGACCATTTTTCCTCTGCACAGGTGTCCACGTTCTGTGCTTGTGCGCTGCAAGGTGTCAAGCTAACTTTCCACGACGTACAGTAAATATATTGTAGTGTTGTAGTAGCCCATCATGTTGAAGGGTTGCTTACAGTAATCTGCTACACCGTGGTTGATCAAGTAAATTTGCCATAAAGCGGTGATATTGTTTGTGACAGCCACATTGATTAGGCTTTCAGTCTACGTGACTAACACATTTAGAACGTTTGCACAGCTCTCTGAAAGCTTGCAAACAGCGCATTAAAGGGCCAGTGTGCAGGTTTTATTCAGGGCCTGTGGTAGTAATAGAACACAGTACATGTAGAGATATATACATATGTATATGTTTCTAAAGTAGCAAAGAAGTAACACAGCAAACACTGCCTCTAAAGGCCTTTCTTCTGTTTCAGCAGCCACTATACGTAGCCAACAGTATGAAGGACTGAGGGAAGTGAAGAGGTTCTCAGTTGTGTCCACTTTTGCAACTTCAACACAAATTCCAGTGAATTCTACACACTGGCGCTTTAACTTACTCAGTCCTTTCAATCCTAGGACACACCAAGCCAACAGGGTCAGGTTGTGTCTATGGCCATAGTTTTCCCAGTGTGTCAACATAAGTCAGGCCAAAGTTATCAAGTTCAAAGGGCACACAGACGGTTTCCTGGTTTTATATCTAATCCGAACATTCAAACACTGTAAACAAACGATTTCACAATGCAATGTACACAAAGCCTCTACATGTTTTTCAGCCCAGACACAGGTGACGTGAGGTGACGTCACAGCTGGGCTTCATTGCTGTGGTTCTTTGGTGTTGGTTTGCTGTGTCCGTGTCTTAACATTCCTGTCATCACACATATGCTCCTAACTATTATTAATTATTAATAATAGCAATTTCATTATTTTGTCCATTTGGCAAAATGTGGAAGTACTGCAGGCTATATTAAGAACACCTTTCCCTGTCACTCTTTTTGACCCCAAATAAAACATCAGAGAAAATATCAAAACGTCTTCTGTCATGATGAACCTCTTCCAAACTGTAGAGCTGGTTTTAACGAGGCCAGACCGGCCATGTGCTGTTCTTTTTATAATCTTAACATGTTTGATGTGAGACACTCTCTTAGCAAGGTGTTATTTGGTTTCTTAATGTTTCTATCATGTTTCTTTTGTTAGTGCATTAAGCAGGGAGAGAATCAGCTGGATTAATTCAGAGGCAGGCGGGTATAATGACAGGGAAACACAAACATGGGGTGAGGGGGGGGCAGATAATAATTGAACGACACAAACCTGTTTACAAAGCTTGGCTTCATTTCCAGACTATGAATAATGAAGTCTCGGAGGGGCTGCTTGTTTAACTCAACGTCTCCAACAAGACCTGAAAGGTGAGTCAAAGCTGCTTTCAGTTTCTTGATGGATCTTAAGACACTCTTAATTAGCTCCTTTCAAGATCTCTAATGAAAACTGATCTTTCAGCAGGACTTGTGTTGACTGGAACATCGACGAAGCAGGAGGAACTTTTTGTACCTTTGCGCTCTTCGTTCAGGGTTTTCCCATAATTCACTCTGCCACAGTTCTCCACCAGCAAACCTAGAGTTCTTTGTCCCTTCAGTGGGAAAATACAGAAAAAACGGTAGAGGTCCTCAATGCAAAGAGTTCCCAAACAAACAAAAATGGATTTCAGCTAGTCTGATTCTAGAAATTGATGACTGGTCTGGTTCTGTAAGGCTGAAGCCCACTACTCAAATGTGTTCACATGCTGTTTTTGGTTAATATTACCAACATTGTTCTTTTGAACCGAGTGGTGCCAAACTACAAACGACAAATGTGCTAAGAAGATACCTTCCCATCAGGCAGCACAATTTCTTGCACCTTGTAGTCCAGAACACCAACACAATGTTTGTCCAAAAACACCTAGAAAAATAGAAATACAAACAATATCATTTGAAAAAAATATATATGTTGTTAATGTAACCATACAGAAAAGATACAAAGTGGGAGAAAATACATAGCATGAGTAACATACTCAAGCATGTGGCGTTCCTTTCTTTAGTAAATAAAACACAAGTGTGTTTCACAGCAGTATTTATGCGAGAACTCTCTGAACTATGAGAGCAACTGGTCACAGCCTCAGTTTGTTAATTATATTTCACAAGTACAAAGATCAGGGGTGTGATTTCTGCAGCTTGCCAAGTGCAAATGTTCTCGTGAAGCAACGTTTAAAGGTGACTGTGGATGCATTATGTCGGCGTCTGTCCTCACCAGAGCCCTGTCCCTGACGTTGTTCTTGGAGTTGAGGACTCCTCCACTGGTGATGACGGTCTCGTACAGCGTGTAGCCGTAGGACTGACCATTGTCATTGTTGACGGGGAGATTCTCCATGTTCACCGGCTTCTCTGACTTCAAAGGCTTCAGACATATGGAAAAGGAGAGCTTAACACGTGAAACTTAATGCACCTCTTCATACCTCTCGCCACTTGAAACGTTTCATACTCTATAAAAGCCTCCTGAAAACCTTTCTCGGAGCAGATGGGTTCTTGTGATTCTCCCACTTTTCATGATGACTTGAATAAGAGAATGAAGTGTTCCTGCCTGGTGTTACTTAACCCAGCAACCTTACCTTGGACGCCCTTTGGAGGTGCACTATGGACATTATACATGACAATAAACACTGCCCACGACGCCATAATAAACCACATACTGCACCTACAAACACACAGCTACAATGCCAAACTCTACTCTGCTCCTCTGTCTCAGCCACTGAAGAGAACCCACTCTTTTAGAGAGAGGGTACATGGTGCAGTGTAATTGTCGTGTCGGAGGGAAGGAAATCATTACGATGGGGAGTGAATAATTAATGCTGTAAACAAGTGCCAGACGTGCTGCATCTGGTTTGATTATAAATTCCACTCGAGAACAAACTGTAGATAGCTGGAGTAGACTGGTAAAATTATGGACGCTTTAACCGTAACAGTTTTGTTTTTTCCGTTGTTTGGAGAGGGAAGGTCCTCTGTTCCACTCAGACCTATCTGCTTTACAGTCAGGAAGCAGCACACTGACGATTGCCGCTGGTCTCTAAGCATGCACCCAGTGTTGTCAGGTGAAACTGCTGAAAATAACGTAACCAGAGCTCGTTCATTTCCCCACTCAAACCTTTCACTCGGTCTCATTTACGACGAGCATCAGAAGTATAAATGGGATTTGATCAATATATAAAAAGATATTAGTCGGATTTATGCTACTGTCTTTTAACAGAGCGTGATGTTAAAAAACAGCTCAACTCTCTGCAGATGGGGAGATGATGCAAATACTGGATTTGATATGGCGTTATAGCACACTGAGGCACTATTACACATTGCATCCATCATTAAATCACTTGTTTGAATATTTTTTGATTCAAAATAAACCTAAAGAAACACTTAAGAGCTCGCATGATGACAGTGATGACATTACTGTTACCTAAAGTTGGGGTTGTAGCACAACAGCACATTAAGCAGGAAAATGTGCTACAATCAAAGGTTATACTTTCACATAAATACCAGCAAATATTCTTTTTAGTTTCATTTCACTGGCTTGGTTGAATTCCTTATGCACTGACTGTTTTATGCATTACTGCTGTAAACAACCTTGTGGCTCTGCTAGATGGTAAAAAAAGACTTTTGCTTTACAAGAAGATGTTAGGGTTTTATTTTGTTTTTGCCTCAGATTGTGGCGCACCATGGGACTATAGCTTACCTTGTCAATGAAATGCAGACAGTCCCACAGAGACAGGTGCTGCTGGATGACAGCGGGCTGGTACGCTCTCTTCTCGTGGAGAGTGGGCAGTTCAGGGAGAGGCTGGGCTGAAAAACAAGGAGGAAAGATGAGCAGAGCTTGCAGTTTCTCTGTTTGTCCTTATCCATTATTTACCCAGGGGACTGGTGATGCGCAGCTCGGGGTTTTTTAATACTCATCCGCTGTTATGAGATGCAGTCGGCACCGCGCAAAAATACAGTATGTCTTAATCAACAGCCCAAATCAGATGCGCAACCCCCACTGAAGCCGTAAATGTGACATTTCTAAATCTTGAATCTTGAATTATATCATAGCTTTTATTGACCTTCTCTTCCTATTACAGCTGGGTAAGTACAGATTTTATGCAGCAGACTCGGTTTCCTTGGTTCAACCAGTCATTTAGTATAAACTAAAGCACATCTGGAGTCATTTTTTCCTATAGTGCTTTAGAAGTGGCTTGGTTTGGGCTACTTTCAGTGGTGTAATAAGAGTCAGGATGAGCAACACACACACACAGACTGAGAGTGAGAGTGAGAGAGAGACAATAATGTGGAAGGTGACTAATCATCGTCTGGCCATTTCCACACCATGGGCAGTTTCTCTGCTGGGGAGATAAGACAACGCCCCACCAAAGAGAAAAACAAAGATTTTTTTTCTCTATTACAATCAATCATAGTGTTTGTGTACTGACACTGTTGTGTTCATCTCATCTGAATATTTTCCAATCCGTGTTCAATCATGTTCCATAGAGTGCAGCTGGCGTGCCCCTTTTGGATAATATCTAAATTGCTGAAAATTGCCCAGACCAATTTCACAGGTTCAGGTATTAAAGGCGCTGGTCTTTTTTTTTTTTTCTTTTTTTTTTTTTTGGAACAGCAAACGCTGCATTGCGGTCTGAACGGGTGGTCTCTTTTTTCTGTGCTAGTTTGTTTCCAATTCACAGCAGCAGCCACTTGGCTAGTGATCAAGACGTTTCTGGTAAGAACAAAGTGTCATAAACGTCTGAGAACCTTGCTTTCTACCGAGAGGGAACTACTCAGGAACACAACCGGTTTCACTGAGACAGTGACTGATCATTTCGCTGCTTTGAAAGATAGAAGGAGGAATTTCAAAATAAGCGTAGTAACTAATATAAAGTATAATTTACATAATCATTTATATAGCATCTTACAAGATTGCACCTGATACTAGGTTCCAGCAGAAGTCTTTATATTCTTCAGCATATGGATCACTCAGTACCAATGCTAAAAGTCAAGTGTCACTTGGAAACAGCGTCTAAGTCTCCATGTCTGAGCGACATGCTCCTCCATAGCATCCAGACTGCGTTCCACTTTACAAAACAGTCTCTCTTTTCAACGATTAACAGCGGCCCATACCCTTCAACTGCTTTTAAAGGTGCTAAAGCATGAATGGACAGCAGCAGTCCCGCTGGAAAAGGCTCGGCAGTCATTCTATATCAGGCGGTAACAGCTGGATCACTTAAGGGAAGCCTTGAGGATAATGGACAACACCTCCCTCTAAGCAGCTCTCTGCGACGCTTAAAAGTCAATGCTTTCAGAAATGTCACCTTTCATATTGAACACAAGAAGGCTGAAACGACATTTATGAAACCAGTGTGTTGATATACAACATATTATCGCAAATCATCTATTTAAATCCTATATTGAAGTGGGTAGTGTAGTAGTAGTAGTAGTATCCAAATGTCTTTCTTTAATTTGCTTTGATGAGTCATTTGAATGAGAAAATGATAAAACGGTTACACAGCGAGGTTGAATATTGGAAGGCAGACAGGCAGTTGAGAGCTAAGGTGAATGTGCAGCTACTTCAATTACATACTGTATGATTTGTAATTTCTTCCAGCTGTGAGATAATAAGAAAAGCCCAAAGATCTGTTTTATGAGCCATCATTAGAGTTAGACCTTTGACAGATCCGCCTGAATCCATGCCAGCTTACGCACAAAAAAAAAAAAAAAAAAAAACACATCACCACAGGGCAAAGAGCTGCTGACACAAAGCGCTTGATTTGGTAGCCCAACAATAACAAAATATCAAAATGATCTAATTACAGAATTAGGTCATGTGTTCGCGGTTGCTGAGTAGTGCACAAATGCAGTGCAATTCTTGGGCTCACATATTCTCATATCCAGGCCACTGCTCATTGTTCAGCAGACTACAAAACATGAGGATGAATCACGCGCAAGCAGCCTTTCAAACTGTATCTAATCTTCATGACGCTGGGCAAATTATTATTATTTTGTCGTTCTGGATTCAGTCCCAGACTGAAGCCAGACCTGGCCACAAAACACATGGGACTTCTGCTCCCAACCACAGAATCTGTGTTTTACAAATGGAGGAAAATTCATGAACAATAAACTCAACACAAGGCATGTCATTTTCACATCAGGCAGTAATTGAGGAGTTCTGACTAATGTAGGAATCTCACAGACAAACACATCCAAATGTAATCCATGCTTGTAATCATATGCAAAGTTACCCTGCTTTAGCCAACTGAGAACAGGTTCTACAAGGAGAATTAACTTAAACGGGGAGATGAAAGGACGGGGAGTAAGAGAGAGACAGAAGACGTGGGGCCCGTCGTGGCAACAACGCACAACACTCACTGTGGTAGTGGCTGAATAAATTCCTCAGAAGATGGTACTTGGTGGTGTAATCCCCAGCCTCGGATAATGGAGCATCGTAATCTGAAAGATAATGCGCTATCAGAACAGCAGGCTCAGGAGCCGGAGAGGCAGGGATGCCTCTTACCGTGGCAGATGCTTTCACCGCGCTCCCCTATCAAACATCTTGAGACAGCAGTGGGCTGAGACACATTTCGGTTTATCTCGACATAAAATGGAGCGTTTTTCCTCCTTTTTTTTTGAGTCAAAAAGGTAAAAGGCATTCAGGGGGATAAACACAGGTACAAAGACCGTCAAGGTCACAGGTGGTGTTGCCTACTGGGTTGTTTTCATAATTCACCTCCTTTCGGAAGAGCAAGGGCGCTACACAGTGAAGCATAATGGAGGTGGATATAAAACCCCTTGTTCCATCTTTAATTTACATTTCCTGTGCATTTCATTAGACAATGAATTCATTTGTGCACAGTGTATATTCAAATTTCTAATTTCTAATTTTTAAACTCCTAACTGGGTTTCAGTATAATGCAGACAGGATCTTTACTTCAGTCTAATTATCAATTGATGAATGCATAAGACATAGACACTGCTGTGGTTCAGAGTGGGCTTCGATTATTAGAATAAAACCAATAGTGCCTGTATGTGAGGTCTGGCTATATTAAATAACATATTTGTCTTAATTTAGTGTTAAATAAATATTTTTGGAAAAAGAAAAAAAAAATCAATAATGTAATAGAAACATACAGGAAAGAAAAACAGATTCATCACACGTACCGTAGCTTGTGACCATAGGTTTAGGTGCCGGTATCCCGACCGCAAATGCCCCGCTCATGAAGCCGAAATTCGTCCCCCCGTGGAACATGTAAAGGTTGATGGACATGTCCAGTTTAAGAATTTCTGTGACCACAGGAATCATCTCTGTTGAAAAAACGAAACAAAAAAAGCAAACATTAAAAACATGTCTAATGTGGCTGAATTAGTGTGACAAGACCAAAGCTTAACATTCAGACTCAGTAACAAAAAGAAAAAAAAAATCTGTTCCATTTGAGCTTTAACAAGCCACAGTCAATGTTTCAATAATCCCATTGCCCTCAATTTCAATTCAATTGAAACATAGACGAACTTCAGCCACAGGCCCTATTACAGGTTAGTATAATTCATTACGAGGCAATGTTCCACCTATAAAAAGAGCCTACATCCCTGGATAAATTAGCTGCCTACATTTTGCAGGGAGCGTAGCAGATCAAGTAATTAAGTATTCAAATTGAACTTTAGCAGTGAATTTAGACCGAGTTTAATGATTTGAATCAAGGGCATGAGCCTTAGTGAATAACAATCGGGCAGGGTGACGGAGCCGGCTTCGGTTGGTTTCATGGTGGCGGCGCTAGCTGTGACCAACTGCTGGGCGTGCTGCAGTCTGCAGAGCGCTGAACTGTCAAGGACGTGAATCCCCTCTGAATATTCCAGTATTCATTTTATCGCTTTCTGCACGGAGAGGGTCTTATTCTTCTCCTTTCCTCACCGAGGAGAAAGTGTGTGTGGAGGCAAGACGGCTGGCCCTTTCATTTTTAGAACACTTTATTGTTAAGATGTGGATGGCTGCTGGGAATGGCAGGAGAGAAAAGGGAGGCTCTGTACTGTGTGTTTGAAATGAAATGTCCTCGTGACGGTAACACCCGGGTGCGTGACTGCCATTAATCTTCAGGATTACGAAAAAGGTGTTATCATTCATGTCCTGACTGTACATTAGACTAAAAATAACACCTCCTTGACTGGAACACATGAACCATGTTATATGGCTGATATATGGCACAGAGCACATGAATGAACCCCAGCCTATTTCATATGATTATTACATTTGGGCTTTTTATTTAAGGGCCCATAGCAACATTGAGGACAAGGTTATCCCACCTAAAGCTAAAGCTAATGGCGTATTTATTGATTGTTCTATTAACAGAGAATTGCCTGGCACGTTTACATTTTACAAGGAACATTTCATGCTAGTTTATGTCTACTTCGCTGCATTTCTGACCACGTGATCAATAACTCTAACATTACATGTGTTTATCATCTACAGCAGATGTCAACGTTTTTCGAGCCAAGGACCCCCAGACTGATGGAGAGATTAAGTAGGGACCAAATAATACTCCAAATATATATATATATATATATATATATATATATATATATATATATATATATATATATATATATATATATATATATATATATATATATATATATAATTATTTTTTATTTCAAACATGTGCAATAGTAGGCTGGCTGGGCTGGAGAACTGTGGGGGGATTTTTTTTTTTTAATTTATTAAAAAATGTATAAAAAAGATTTTGCAACCCCCTGCAGTACCTCCACAGAGCCCCCAGGGGTCGCAGACCCCCAGTTGAAGACCTATGATCTAGAGTTGTTCCTTAGCAAAGACATTTCATATAGAATACTCCAAGATCACCTTTAAAACATATGATACTTTATTCTCTGCAAAACGTTCTACTTAAACAGAACATGTGATTACCAGCCATTTTTTTATTCTAGCTTCTTTAGTGGTCCAATGCTAGGTCATCAACACACCTTACACTTCTTCTTCAAAGATACTACTTAAAGAATATAATTATTATTATTAAGAGAGGTTAATTTCAGTTGTTTCAGAAAATAAGATTTTTGGAACCAGCTGTAGGCAGAATTGCCGTCATAAGCTTAAAGGTTTGACATTGTTAAAACCTGAGACCCGAGGTGTCAAACAGCACAATAAGGGCTTGGCTCAGTATTGATCAGTTACAACAGTGACATGCTACTTTCACACTGGTGAGTTAATAACAACAGAGCAATTATCTGGTGTGTACAATGCAATCAGCTTGTTTCACAGCAGATAATTTGACGAGTCACAGTAGGGAAAGCACAGGTGCATTCACGATGGCTCAGTTCCATTAAGTTTCACAGTAAGATGTGACAGTGAACCAGAATGCACAAAAAACAAGACCTTCCCTATGTAGAACGCAGCCGTTATTCCCTTCTGCAGTGATACGATCTATACGATGATATCAGTACCTTTACTTTAGATACAGAACATTTGAAAGCAGGATTATTATCTGATTGCCTTGTTATTACTCTGAGTTAGATAAATGATTTATGCACTTCTTCCAACGCTGCATGAGCCAAGAAATGCACCGCACAACATTGCTAGCAACATACGGTATGTTTCAGATTCATCTCTGCAAATGTTCTATGAGAAGACAAAAAATCTCTTTGCTTGTAACATAGGTAAAGATAGTAAAAACTTAATGATAAGTTCCCATAAACAGCAATGTAGTTTTATCTATCTGTGTTTGTGCAGCTCAAACAAATAAAAGGACGTGAATGCAGCGGAAATGGAAGTTCAGCACTGTCTGAGGGAACCAGCACTTTGTTCAAAGATTCAAAGATGCAGCAGATCTATGAGCAGTTCTGAAGAAAGGAGTGTCTGAATGTGTCCTCTGATCATCAAACGTTCGCAGCCAGTGAAAACAGAATTGGACAGTGGCTTGTGATACTCAGAACATAGCATGCTTGTAAAATATACATATCTCAAGTTTTTTTTTTTTTTTTAAACATGTTAAGCAATGGATATCAGCTCCATTGAGCGAGCTCTGTGTCCTTTCGTGAGGGAGCCACAGTGTTACACTGGCCTGCCTGAAGAATTCATCTTACACAACCCTGTAGCAGGGAGTTTGTCCTTTGCCAGTCCTTCCCCTGGAGCAGAGACGACTTTATTCTCAGTTTAAAAGGTTGATCTTTCTTACCCTGAGGCACTGAGACTGTCTTACATTTAGAGATTGTGTAGCTTGCAGCACAAAATCTGTTTTGTCCCGGTCTCAAATTAGCTGGTAATATTGATCGATCCTCTGTACACAAACAAACTGTTTCACCCCCAACAAAGACAGAAATCCTGTCTTTCCCTCATCTGTACATCTGTATTTCTGTTCTCAGAGACCCCGTGCATCCCTCTAATGAAAACCAAGACAAAATATAACGTCTTACCCTCAGCAGTGAATACATGATGGAGGCCTCCCCACAGATCAAACCAGCCAGACCAGTACTCCATCACCATCTTAGGTTTCTGAGGCTGGAGAAGAAACATTTGTTTGCTACTACTAATGCATGACAGTTTCAGAAAGCAGCTCAAACTCAGCCAGACAAAAGATCTGTCTGGATGACATTTCCATTTCCTTTTCTATACACTGTAAAAACACGTACTTTGAATAAATTATGTACGTCCTGTACAAGACTCTCACAAGTTTTCATTTTAAGAAAGTTAGCAACCATACATTTTCAAATAAATCTGCCTGAATAGAGCAATGCTTCATAACTATGTGTCTTTCCTGTGCAGAGTTTGAATAAGTCAGAAAAGATTTAGACTCACTTGTATCTCATCCAGATACTTGATCTCATTTTTGTCCAGTTTCTGAAAATTGATGGTCTCCAGTGCTTCCAACAAAAACAGAAGTACATTTTTTTGTTAAACAAAGCTTCATGGGAAACACTCAAATACTCTACAGTTCTATACTTGCCATAAATAACTGTTTGTGGTGTTTTAAATCATATGTAGTGTCGCTATTAAACCAAACTATCCTTAAACTCACAAAGTTGAAAGGCTGGAAAGAGTTCACATGTAAGCTACAGAGATCCAGTTGTGTATAACATGAGATATTGGCACATTGTATAATAAATGATGACAGAGGTGCATTAAAATATAGGATGATATCCCAGTGGAAGGTTAATTATAAAATAATCTGGTGGGTTGTGTCCTGTAATTATCCCGCATACACTAATGCAGTGTGTGTGGTAAATGCAGAATATTTTACAACAGCAAGACCGACCTTATAAAGGCTGATAAACAATGTTTACTACTCCACGTTTGCTCTGATAGTGAACGTGTCAAAGAAAAATATGCAGATAAGACTAGATTTTCTTTCACCGTAACACTTGCGCCACGACAAAAGAGCAAGTCTCCGGGACAACACGGGATCCTCTGTGTCGATAACTTGATTCTGGACTGCAGTTGCATGACACTGAGCTCCTGTTGGCTCACAGCTCTCCCCATTGTGCATGAAAACAACACACACTAACCGGCGTACTGTAAAGCGTGTGCGTGTGAGTGCGTGCATGTGTGTGTGTGTGTGTGTGTGTGTGTGTGTGTGTGTGTGTGTGCTCAGGCTTGTTTGTCTGTCAACCTATCTGACAATACCTCCTTTCACTCCTCCGAGCTGGAGCCCGTCCTTGTTGTCTGAGGTCACCAGCAGCTCACTGATGCCCCTTGACAGCAACGCCTGGAAAGGAGGGCGATTAAAGAGGCAACCAAAGAAAGCAGCAGAGGCTCTCCCTTAAAATATAATTGTTGACGGTGAGCGCAAGTGAGCGAAAGACTGCTGGGAGAGCAAAATCAATAAGAGCGGTATCCTTTCTGAGCGCCAAATTATCACTGCGAACGCTTTCAGCTGTGGTTCTTACCTCCTTGATGTAAGGCATGTACGCTTCATCTTTAGCATAGGAGCCATATTCGTTCTCCACTTGAACTGCTATAATCGGGCCACCCTTGGAGTACTGCACAATAATTAGCCAATGAATAGAGGACACGTATTAGTGCTCGGCAGCAGCTCTGGACCATTCCTACCATCAAAAACAGCTGATTTTTTATAAATGCTGTGAAACAGAAATCAGAGAGGGTTCAGTGACGCATGGAGCTGACAGAGGGCAAATAAAGCAATTCAAGTGTGTATGGTAACGGCTGTGTGAGAAATGCTAACACTGGTTACCATGTGTTCAACCGAAGGATGCAGTATTTTAAAAGGTGGTAATAGGAATAATCAATGCATGGATGGATGGATGAAATGTAAGCATTTTGCAATAGATCAATTACTTTAGGGTTCAGACTGCTTTGGGACTTGCATCTTAATATATTTTCTCTTCTTCATTATCCTATATTTTAACTATGTTTTAGTTATTTATGTTAATTCAGAGTAAACCAAAGCAAAAACAACCTGATAAGAAATGACTTTCTTGAGGAGCTGATCAAAGAAGGAGTCGACTGCATCAGTGAATCCCGAGTAGGTCGTCCTCAGTTTCATGTTGGGATCTCGTAGTAGCCAACTGAAAAGAAATCACAGCCAAGCCGAAAACATTTCACATACTTTGCTTAAGTGCGGCGCTGTGCTGCGAACGCTATTTAGGTCTCTAAAGATAATCACACCAACCTGAGCGTGACTATCATAAAATGTGGAGCAGAAGAAGTCGCTCCTCGCTATGTGTCCCTAGAAACACTCAGTTTGGATGATTATCAAATCAACCTCACATCCCCGGAGGACATGTCTGCTCTCAAAATACTTGCAGCGCTCCCAGCCATTTATGCGAAATTGGAAACAAAAAAGCCCCCTCTCTGAACAGGGGGAGATGGGCTGAGACACAATTTATCAGCCACTTACAACACAGTTATAACATCCATCCCCAAAAAGGTGAATGTCTGGTGGTTAAAAAGACCCTAATCATGTGAATTTCAAGTGTGCACCACTGACCCAAGGTACCTAACATTTACCTTAACTCCCCACGAGTCATAAATACAAAAAGAAAGTCTAACTGAAAGCCTGAAAATCTTTACATACATATTACCAATCTTTTGTGGCAACAATGACCTGGTTTGAATCCATTTTGATTACAGAAGGAAATGAATTCACCCTTTCGGGGAGATGTGCGTGTGAGATATTATTATTGCTCTGAGGCCTCACTAAAAGTCTAGAGGTAGAAATCTGTGACTCAGCGCAGACGTAATGTCTAACTTATATAACGTGCAGTGTATTGTTCCTTATTCTTACTGTATGTCTTACTCTGTAAGGAAATGCATGTGAGAACCATCAAAACAAGGCATTTCCAGCAGAAACACAGCTGGTCAAACTAAAAACTGGCACATTTAAAATCATTCACATGACTGAATTAAAAATGATTTCTTCAATTAGAATAGTGTAATGGATTTCGCCTGCAGTAAAGTCATCGCTAACCAACAGGTTACCTGGCTGAGCAATCAATCTCCAATTCAGTTTAATAAGGAATTTCTTGGAACCCCACTGGCCATTTCAAAATAATGCATTATAATGTTACTGTGGCTGTAACGCAGATAAGACAGGTCTAAGACAACGCTCCACTCCAGATGTGGGATTTTTACCTGGGTAGTCCCCCTAAATCCCATTCAGCACAAATGTACGGTCCCGGACGCAGAATCACCCAGAGGCCCAGGTCGGCTGCAAGGCGGAGGAAGGCTCTGGAAGAAAGATGCACATATATGTGCTGTCAGCGGCATTTATTCATCAGTCGACTTAAAATCTTTACTACAGTCAATAAAAAGTGGGGACTCATTGTCATTTTCGAGTCGAGATAAAAAGTTCAATTTCAAATGATATATTATTCATGCTGAAATACATCACTCAATTTATTCTTCAGCTCGCATTCGTCCCATCGTGACACAACATCTGTTCCTGATATAACTCTGACAGCAGGCAACGCGTATGATGGATGGATGCCTTCATAATCCACAAATTAACAATGACTGACACTAAAAAAAACTGCACAAATAACCAGTCGAAAAAGGCACACCATCCCAGCGGTATCAGGTAATTCCAGGCGAAAAGGGAAAACCGAGCTCTTTTGCGACGCAACAGTGCCACCTGCAGGAGCTCATCCACTCTCAAACTGCGCCACTCAAAGCCTTGACCTCATCAGTCCTTACTCTATATCCAGATCATCCTCAAAGTTGAACACCCCTCGCTCAGGCTCATGCAGGTTCCACGGTACATATCTGAAAAAAAAAGATACAAAACTGATTTGTGATTTGTGTGCTTTTAGTATTTCAGTGATTATGGTCATGGATCAGTGGTTATTTCTTGCAAAATTCAGCTCTTTTGGTCCATTTGTTTTCTTACAGAAGTACTTTATAAAACCACGCCTGTTTTGCTTTGCCATGCACTAATTTTATTTAACTCCTGCAGAGTCGTTTTAGCAAAGCGGCTATCTGACGGTGTCCAATGCAGTTGTGAGTTGCAGCGGGAGCCTACGTTGTGAGAGTATTGAGGCCACAGGCCTTCATCTTCAGCAGCCGGTCCTCCCAGTAGGCTCTGGGGACGCGGAAGTAATGGATGGAGCCTCCCAGGATGCGAAAGGGTTTTCTCTCCAGGGTGAACTGAGACGAGTCAGCCCTCAGACCCTCCACGCGGTCCATTCTTCTCACTTCGGGGCGGCTCCTGTGGACCGAAAAGAAAAAGAACTTGCTGAACAGGGTGCAGCCGGATCAAAAAAACTATGAAGACCTCTGACGCATGCTGTATGTCTGATATACAGATATGTAGGTTCAGTTGCACCTGTTCAGAAATCTCCCTCACAGGTGGCCAGAAGCAGCAGTGATAACCCTCACTCGTTATCGCTGCATTTGAATGCATCATAAAATGAAAGCCACGCCCCTGGGTTAATACTAAGACCATGTCCTTGGTCATCTTGCAATAATCCTTTATGTGGACTTTGACAGCTAATCAGTTTTATTACAGACCCCTCTACATACATACCCAGACAATTCAGAGAACTGACTGAATGAAAGTGATGACCGATGAACTTGATCCCCTTCTAATCAGTGGAAGCGATCTTAAGAGAAACTCCTTAGAAAATACACCTGAGACCAACAAGGACTGAAGTCCAACACATATCAGGTGTCCTCAACTTGTTACGTGAGGAGTCGATGTCCACAGGTCAGTAAATATCCAGGTAACAGTTAACAAGTCGGTCTCTTTGCAACAAAGTCCAAACTCCCAAACAGTTATAATATAACATGGCGCAGCAGCCACGAGGAAACCTGATCCAAACTAACTGGTAACATTTCACTTTGGTGGGCGGGGTGTCCGAACATGCAAGCGTGACTCTGGAATATACGACAAGTTATTGTGCTATTGTTAGTGAGCTGTCTGAGAGAGTCTGAAACCTTACCTTGTAAAGTGATAAGCAACAATGGCTGCAATAGAAAAGCAGAGCAGTACAACATATCTTTGTTTTAGAGACAGACGAACACCAAACACCAACGAGCTTTCCATTGGCAAAACAAAAAACAAACAAACAAAAAAAAAAACAGCCCGACTTCAGGTAGGTTTCTTGAGTTTACGCGAATTAAAACGCATAATGTAACACGTCGGAGCTCTCCTCTAAACCTGTTTCCGAGTATTTAAAATAACGTTATGCTATCTTGAGAACGTCATAAACGGCATGATAACGCCAATAAAACTGAGCTACCACATAACGCCAGGATGCCTACTTCCGGGATTAATTATTCAAAAAAAAAAAAAAAAAAAACATGGTCCGTGAAAAATAATAGTTAGCTCGCTATTACGCGAGGAGTTAGTATGTATCAGAATAAGCTATTGGTTGTCCAAAACTGTGTCATCACACACTACACGACTACTACTACTACTACTCTTCGGGGCCGTCACACAATTACCAACTTTATAAGTAACGCAGAAAACTGTCAAAATGTGTTATTATTATTATCAGACTGAATGAAAGACGTGGGCGTGGCCTCCAGCTCTGGGAAAAAAAGTCCAGACGAAAAACAGTCAAGGCAGGGGGTGGAGGTAAACCAGGCATAGATGACAAAAATACAATATATGTATGTATTTGACAAAAAGTTTGTCACCTCGCAGCATAAATCTATGCCACTTCCCTTTTCTACATCTATCTATTTTCATTTGAAGAACTCCATTTTAAATAATGTCCCATCGTGCACATAATGTAGATTGGAAGGGTGAGGATTTTGCGTATCTATCTATTTTATTTATTTATTTTATTTTTTGTATATAGGAGCGATCAAAATGCCAAACCGGCAAGCGTGCTCAAAATGTGTTGCACACTGACCCTTATCTGCGCGCTGTGATTACATATAGAGCCGCTAGGGGGCATCAGGGGCAACATTCTCGTTTTAAACGGCTGCCCATAAGTTGTGAGGCCAGCATGAGTCTATGTGTACAATGTAGGCCTACACAGTGATGCCCTTCTCTGACTGAGAGAGAGAGGGAGAGAGAGAGAGAGAGAGCACTGGTATATTTTTGTTCTAAAGTAACAATAGTTTCCCTTATCCTCAGTGTTTGAGGCCTCCCAGCACCATCCACCCAGCAAATGATCTCTGGTCAGCTCAGCTCAAGGCACAGCTCTCGCAATGTGTTTCATGTAATTTAGATGTACCCCAACAATTTGGACTTCTACAGTAAGTCTTGGTAAGGTTTTCTCTTCACTGTACTTTCATAAATGTGTATTTGTGGGTTCCATGTTCATGCTATGGTGATTCTCAGATGCGGAATTTATTCTCTGACAGTTTTTTCCTGCCACACATCACCTTGATGTGGAAAGTATGAGCTGTGTGGAGGGTCTGAGGGCTGACTCATCTCAGTTCACTCTGGGAGGAGAACCCTTCCGCATCCTGGGAGGCTCCATTCATTACTTCCGTGTCCCGAGAGCCTACTGGGAAGACCGGCTGCTGAAGATGAAAGCCTGCGGCCTCAATACTCTCACAACGTAGGCTCCCGCCAGACACATGCCTCAAATCTGAGGAATCTCACGGCCCTTCTGCTTAAAAAAAAATCATATAAAGATTCTTCTTTTTCTTCTGTTCTACCTTGTTTTGTTTTTTCTCTGTCCCTACCGACCTGCCTACAGAACTCCTCCGTATGAGTTGGGTTCTGCTCAGTGTTTCTTCTTTTTAAAAGGAGAAATTTCCTTGCCTTTTTCCCTACTCTTGCTCCGGGGGGTTCACGCTCTGTTTTCCATGAACCGACTGAAGACAGTTGATTGTTATTGCCGTTCTGAAATGGTTGCATGAAAATCCCCCATGAAACAGTTTCCCTTCAAATAAAATAAAAACAAACCATATACTCAAATCCCTTTATGCCACTGCAATGAAGATATATTTTCTTTTTCAGATATGTGGCGTGGAATCTGCACGAGCCTGAGAGAGGAGCGTTCAACTTTCAGGATCAACTGGACCTGAAGTAAGTCATGCATGTGTTTTTTCTCTCTTTTGATTTCTATGGGAATGTAAAAATGTTTGAAAAAGAGGACCGCCTCCATGGTTATTTGTGAGCAGAGCATTAAGTGTCTCTGCCATTTTCAGGGCCTATGTCAGTTTAGCAGCAGAGATGGGTCTCTGGGTGATCCTGCGTCCTGGACCTTACATGTGTGCTGAATGGGACTTGGGCGGGTTGCCCAGGTAACGGCATCTGCTCATTACTATAAAATTCATCCATTGGAGCAAAATGAAAATAATGTCGTGTTTTGTTTTTTTTTTCCAGTTGGCTGCTACAAGACAAAGACATGCAGCTGAGGACAACTTATCCTGGATTTGTAGATGCTGTAAACTTGTACTATGACAAGCTTGTCTCAGTTGTCAAACCTCTGATGGTAAGTTGTCATTATATCTCATGGCTTAATTAAAAATTGATTTCACAGAGAAACCGTTTGTTTCGTAGTTTGAAGAAGGAGGCCCAATCATAGCGGTCCAAGTTGAGAACGAGTATGGATCGTACGCAAAAGATGAAAACTACATGCCATTTATAAAAGACGTGAGTTCACTAAGGTCTTTCCTTCACACCAAAATGTGTGCGTTACACCGGATTATAGTTCTGCTCTTTTTCCTGTAGTGTCTCCGGTCCAGAGGAATCAATGAGCTCCTTCTGACTTCAGACAATTGGGAAGGCTTGAGATACGGAGGGATGGAGGGAGGTAATGAAAACATAAAAAGTAACCCTTAGGCTAAAAATCACAAAAAATAAAATCCAACATTACTTTAGTTGCTGATGGGGGGAAGATTTTGCACATTTGAAAATATTATATCTTGCTCATTTCAGTTCTAAAGACAATAAACCTTCAGAGACTGTCTTTTGGGGCGATCCAGCACTTAGCTGATATGCAGGTGGGTGATATTAATGTGTGCTCCTCGATGATCACGGCCAGTTAAAATACGCGTTAACTGGTGACGGCAAGATATGAAGTTTGTTCATCACACATTATGTTCTGTGTAGCCCCACAAGCCTCTAATGGTGATGGAGTACTGGTCCGGTTGGTTTGACGTCTGGGGAGAGCATCACCACGTCTTCCACGCTGAGGGTATGAACTTCCCCGGGCAACATCCAACATCATTGTCTGTCTCATTTCTGCCATTATCAACATTCAAGTTACTCAAAGTCACTTATTTGTGTATTTCTATGAGTCTTAATGCGTTGCATGTTGGCTTCACAGCAGAGAGGTCTTGTTAATGTTAATGAATCCCAGTGTGTTCACACTTGGCCTCCACCTGTGTCTCACACACTTGAGATCAGGTCACAGTTTTGGACCTGGTATGCAAATAAACACCAACATCACTTGGTCAACAGGGGAGTACTGAAACAGCATCTCTCTAGTGGATCACTAAGGCCCCTCGCTGTGTGTGCATCGTGACATGGAGACTTGGGCACACAGTACAAATTTTGGAATGAGTTGTAATGTCTCTCTCACTCTCACAAAGCGAGCACACACCTTAAGTTGTTGTTTCTGTACTGATCTCATTCATGAAGTCAGTTGTTTTATAACCACCTCTCGAAGGTGCGATGTTTGCAGCTGTCAAAGAAAATTCTCCAGTAATATAAAATAATTAGAGACGGTGATGATTTTTGGGAAAACATACAACTTACAACATCAGTAATTAAAATCATGCAAATACACACAGTCTACTCACATTCTGTAACTTCATATGTTAATTCTTGTTTACATTTGCTTATTATTTAGCCAGTTAACAATTACAAAGACTAAATATATTCTAAGGCTTTCCATACTGTTGCACAGCCATCACTTACAGTGCTTTTTCCTTTTAATAGTAGGTTTGTGATAAAACTCTGCTCACACACAAGCATGCCAGTTGAGTAAGTGGTTCTCAGTGTGACCCAGGCCGTGTGTGTTCACAAAAAAAGTCCAGAACACCCCTAAATGTGGTCTGAGTGATTGGATCTCAAATGCATCCTGAATGCGTTCTGGCTGCATTGACTGTGTTACTCAGGACGGATGTTTGCACCACGTCAGAACAGGGCCAGAGAAGAGTATCGCTGTGTAACTGCACAACCCATTCAAGGCTGCACGCTTCCCTTAGAGTCTTAATGGTCGCGTTAAAGTGCTACGTGTGTGTTCCCTGTCTGACAGACATGTTAGCTGTGGTGTCTGAAATCTTGGAGAGGGGTGTTTCAATTAACCTGTACATGTTTCACGGCGGAACCAACTTTGGCTTCATGAATGGAGCGATGGACTTCGGCACCTACAAACCGCAGGTCACCAGTTATGGTAGGATAACCGATAACCCTCAGAGGTCAGGTATCTAAAGCTGTTTGCAAATGCATCTCTTCAAACTATTTCTGTGAATGATTTCTCGGCAGATTACGACGCTCCGCTGTCAGAAGCTGGAGATTGCACCACAAAGTATCACCTCTTGAGGAATTTATTCAGCCAGTACCACTGTAAGGTCTTCTTAAGCATCCCTAACTAGAGACTGCATCACAGGCCTTGTTTGAATCCATACACACCTGGCGATTAATTAAAGACCTTAATTATCCAGAATAGCTGATCCTGACACAATTAGCCTTAATTAAATGTGTTTGCCAACTCGGTTTCCAGCTGAGCCTCTTCCTGAAGTGCCCTCACCCCAGGGAAGGGAAGCTTACAGCCCTGTTTTCATCCAGCACCACTTATCACTGTGGGACAGCTTGCATTTCGCAGACAAGGTAAGCCACAAATGGCATGCACCTGCCTGGTGTGACAGCTGATTATATAATCTACATAATGTAAAATGCTATATCAACTAAACCACATCATCAGATAAATATAGGGCTGCTTGTGGAGGAAGAGCCAGCGTAGTGCAGTGAACGCCAGGATGCCTCTTTCTGTCGTCGGCGTGTGTCTGCTTAGATGTAGCAACACGCTGCTTACGCTTGAGACAGATACCTCACACCTGACAGTTCAAGCTCGGCCACGCATAAAGGTGTCGCCGTCCACTGCTTTTTATAGACGAATCTGCCAAATGCTGTTATGTGAACACTTGTCATGAATGCATACACATCTTGTACACGTTTTAATAGTGAGATCCCAGTACCACACAGTGAAGTCTGGTGAATTCTTGTGAGGATCTTTGACCCTTTATGCAGCCTTGCAGGTCAGAGCGGCCAGTGAACATGGAAAACCTCCCCGTCAACAGTAACAACGGCCAGTCATACGGTTATACACTGTACGAAACCACCATCACTACTGGAGGAGCCCTAAACACCAGGAACAACGTCAGGGACAGAGCTCTGGTGAGGACTTACATATGCATCGACTTAAAATGTGCTATATGTTTCTTTCATCTTAAAGGACATAATCCGGTCTTTGACTATTTTGCAGGTTTTTGTGGACAGAGAATATGTTGGCAGTTTAGACCACAAGACTCACGAGCTGGCACTCCCTGATGGCAAGGTACTGACTGTGTTTCTAGCTACACGTACCACCTTCTATGATCACTTTTCTTCTCTGAATAATTTTCTGAGTGATGCTTGGGCTTTGTGCCCCAAAGGGAGAGAGGACATTGAGCTTGCTTGTTGAGAACTGTGGACGAGTGAATTATGGGAAAGCTCTGGACGAACAGCGCAAAGGTATTCTGTCCTAAGTGTCAGCTGTACGTTGGATTTACACATGTTAAAGTACTGGTTTTACATTATTTCAGTCATTGTGCATAGCTGGTTTGAATACGTTCTGATGTTATGTTTCCCCTCCTTGTCTCATAATGTGCTCCAGGTATTGTGGGAGACATTGTGTTGAATCACACCCCTCTGAGAGGATTTACCATCTTTTGTTTAGACATGAAGCCAGGCTTTCTAAAAAGGTGTGTTACCTCAGTTTAATTTTCCATCTTGTCAGGTCTACCAAAGTCTAGACTAGGAGATCTGTTCCTAGGCGTCAGATGGACTGCCTTAATGTGTGGGCTATATGGAGAAGTCACTCTAAAATAGCCTATTAGCAAGATTATTTTGACTTCCAGTTGTCATGTCACTTATAAACGTTGATCTTGTTTTAGATTAATGAATTCAAGCCAGTGGAAAACCGACTTTAGGTCACCCATTGTCCCAGGATTTTTCCAGGCCAGACTCCATGTGGACGGGCCTCCGAAGGACACTTTCATCATACTCCCTGTACGTAACAGCTCATCTGATGGATTTCTTAAGTTGTGGGTTGACAAATAGGGGAGCTGTAATTGTCTTAGTGTTTTAAAGCATACTTTATCGATGATGACAGTTAACATCATCCACAGGGTTGGGGTAAAGGAGTCGTATTTGTCAATGGGCAGAACCTTGGGCGTCACTGGTGCATTGGTCCCCAGCACTTCCTTTATCTCCCAGGGCCATGGCTCAGAAGTGGAGAGAATCAGGTATCTCTACTTAGATATCAAAGATGGGACATGGCTGTTTTTAATGATGCTCAGCCTCTATTGTCTAGAATTTGTTACATTCTGTTTCATCTGTTTTGTATTTTGTTTTCTCTTCTCTTTCAGGTCATTGTTTTTGAAGAACAAAAAGCGGACGACAAAATACTCTTTGCAGAAAACACTCATCATGGAAAGACTATTGACGTCTACAAACTGCCGTTCTGCACACTGCTGTGACAACACACTTCAACAAACACCTTTAGATGCACATTACAGAGGCAATGTCTAAGGTTTAGTGGGATCGATTGGTGGAAATACAATATAGCATTCAGAATTGTGTTTTCATTAATATGTAATCGCCTGTAACTATCAGTAGTTTTAGTGTTTTTGTTAGTTTGCAGTGAGCAGAAACATAGCAGCGCTCAGCATATTTCACTGACCTGTTTCTACAGCAGCCTAGAATAGACAGGCCGAGGTATGAGTGCCTTTTGTGTTTTTATGTTGAAGCGACAGCCACTGTAGGTTCTGCTACATCAATAACCTGCTGATCAGCTCTAACACAACCCAAATCCACATGAATTCATGAATTATCAAACCGCTACCCACTCAAGAAATATTTAGTAACCCTCCTTTTGGGTGAGATTGAAATATCCACAATCTCTTCACATCAAAAATATGTATGTCACACACATTGGCCATTAAAACACTGCTAATTCCATGAATTAACCATGGTTGTTCTGGATATAACTGCAGCTCACTCGCATCATCAAAACGGATGGTTACTGTAAGTAAGTGGTATTTGGATGATTGCAGTCTGCATCTCCACCTCCAGATATCGCTAGATCTCACACACTTAGCCTTTAAGGGACAGTCTATTAACACTGACATTACTTGATTTAAAATAATACTCCACTAGTTATAATATTTTCAAATCTGCAATTTGAATTCCATTCAGTGCTCTAAATGCTATTGGTATTGATTTTCATTTCCTTACAATAAACCATTAAATTACAATTCAACACAATTCCTTTTGATTTGTCTCATTCATGAACCGTTGAAGCATTGCATATAAGGTATGAACTTTGCTCTCCATAGAAAAAAAAAACGCAGTTGGAACCTTTGTGACGTGACTCACCCTCACGGATCTTCTGATTGGACCCGAGGCTTGTCCTTCACTTGAACGACGCTGTCATACTCGCAAAAGACATCCAACCAGATTCCGATCAATTTCACATAAATAAATCAGCATAGTAACAGGAAATTAGTTTTTACTTTCACAATAAAAAATAAAGATTTACAATAATGTTGAGTATGGGATACATTTTGTTGCAATATAATATTCACAGACGCAATAGTCCATTTTTATTGTCTGTAGGAGTGAACAGAAATGAGTGTACGCATACATTACTGACACACCGCCTCGTGCGCTTTAGTAGAAGATTTTTATTTTGAAAATAAAACTCGGAAGTTCACTCACTTCTCTTAGCTAGCTTGACCTGTAAATATCCAGGATGTGCCCGGTGGGCTGCTTGTGTCGGCGCAGCACTTGAGAAAAGAGCCTTTGCAGACTCCGCTGCATGGCATTGGCCAGCTTCATTCACAAACCTCATATTATCTGTCTCTCTTTAAATATATATTTTTTAAACGTATGTATTAGTAAGTGCACGTTTCGAAGGGGTGTACAGCAGTTGGAGGAGCAGCTCCACACTGTCTTAGCCTAGTAGCCTGTGCCAATGAGACACTGAACCGGACTGGTTAGGTTTTGATATTAAGTTTAGATAAGTCTCTTTTTCTTTTAACAAATAAAAGAGTTCGCTTCTGCATCCTAACATGGAGTCCCTTGGATCCGTTGGCGCTGTTGTTGGGTGCTCTGCGTGTGTCGCTCTGGGTGGACTTGTGTTTGCAGCATACAAACTTGGCTTGGTGTACCAGTTGTTTCACAAGGTAAGTGTTTATACGCCAGTGTAGTAACAACAGTCGTTGTGGCTTCCTCTTCTGCTGTGTTAATAGTTTGTAAAGCATCGTTGAACAGCTCAGTCAAATGCCTCAGTGTTATGTGCTCCCAGTCCCAGTAAGTCACCTAATTATACCCTGCAGGCTGTCACAGGTGAAACGCAAGATGGTGTCCATTCACGTAAACTTTGACCAGCCTTGTTGTTTCCAGGCACAAAGCCTATCAAAGCATCCTGATTGTTAGTGGGATAGCACAAAGCCAAGAGGCGCATCAACCCTGCAGGCCTTGAACAATACGCGTTTATTGTGCATTTATGAATGGCAGTCGGAGTGAAGAGGCAGGTGACTTTAGGAGAAGCCATCAACCCACAGTGACAGTTGTTTAACCACAGCAAAGCTCTGTTTTCTTGTTTGCATCTATTCTGTTAAATCGGCGAATCCAGGACAACTGTGTGGATATTTCTTCATCGTCTTCTCTTTTGACATTTTTTCAGACTGAGACAAAGAGTCCACGACACGGTGGAGAGAGTGTGGCAGAGGTCCTGCGCGCCCACGGGGTCAAGTACCTCTTCACCCTGGTGGGAGGACACATCTCGCCTATCTTGGTGGCTTGCGAGAAGGTGGGCATCCGCATAGTGGACACCAGACACGAGGCCACCGCTGTCTTCGCCGCCGATGCTGTGGCAAGGCTCTCAGGTGCAGATTTAAGTATTTATTTGAGCACATACTCTAATCAGCCACAACATTAAAACCACTGACGGGAGACGTAAATAGCATTGATCATCTTGTGACGATTCAATGTTCTGCTGGGAAACTTTTAGACCTGGCATTCATGTGGATGTTACTTAGACATGTAGCACCCACCTAGACCAGACCAGACACCCCCACCCCCATAGCAATGACAGCACAAGGATTTTGACCTGACCTCCAAATTCACTAGATCCCAAACTGATCAATATCTGTGGGGTGATCCACAGAGGCCCCTCCCCCCAAACCCATAGGACCCAATGATCCCCCACTAATAATATTCTGTTACCAGACACCACAGGACAATCTTAGAAGACCCATGTCTAGTCTCTGATGAGTCTGAACTGTTTGAGGTCGAGGTCATAATGCACTGTTTTATGTGTGTACGCCATTACTTTGGCTACAAACCTTTAAACACCTGACAACCTGCTGCTGGAGATTGCTGCCAAACAACATTTTGTTGTAACTTGTGTGCAATGACCATTAAAATTCTCCTTATTAAGATCTTATAAATAATAAGATCTTATTGGTCTCTGCCCTGACCTTAGTAAGACCTGCACAAAACTCAGATTATAACTCTAACCCTGGAAGTTTTCATACAGAACATAATCTTTGGTAGTTAAGGTAAATAAAGACACCAGAGATCGAGAAAATGCATAGCTTAACCCTCCTATTACCTTCAATTTTACTAACACATTTTATCCCTGGTATCAATTTGACCCCAGCAAAAAAAAAAAATCTCCAAAAATTGATTATAATTAAAAGATTTTCCCAAGTTTATGTGCCGGGCTCTATATGTTTGTTTGTTGACTACCTTAATAACTCTTTAAATAAAACTCACCTGATGTAAGAGCTCCCCTGTTGAGCATAGGGATACGGACACATTCAAGCCAGACCACCTCCGAACGTGGTCAGAGATCAGATCTCTCAAACGCAATCTCAGTGTGACCTGGGGGTAAATGAATGAATGAATGAAAAGGAAAAAGCAACTCTTGTAACTCTTGTCTGTTTATGACTAGTAAGAGTTGGGGCAGGAGAAGGGGGGTCAGTAGGAATCATTAGCCAGACCTTAATCGGTGGAAAATTTCTCTAAGTTTCATCCGGCTGTTTTGATACAAGTTAAGGGAAACAGTTCTAAAGCTTATTCTCTCAATTTAGTGTGACTGTTTAATAATTGTGTCTCTTCACCAGGTACTGTTGGTGTAGCAGCAGTGACAGCTGGCCCGGGCCTCACTAACACAGTGACGGCAGTGAAGAACGCTCAGATGGCTGAATCTCCGTTGCTGCTCTTGGGGGGAGCTGCTGGTACACTGCTCCAGGTAGGTTGGAAGTATGATGTGAATATGCCTGGAGACTCAAATAACAGAATGAAATCGTTTTAGGTTTGGAGCTGTGATCTGTGCTGTTGCCAGACGCAGTGTGTAATAGCCTCGTAAATGGGGTGTACTGTTTTGAATCTCAGTGTCTGATAACTGTGTTTGGGGTTCAGGGCAGAGGAGCACTGCAGGACATCGACCAGATGTCTCTCTTCAAGCCGCTGTGTAAGTTTTGTGCCTCCATCAGGACCATCAGGGAGATTGTGCCTACGGTCAGGAAGGCCCTGGCCATCGCTCAGTCGGGAACGCCTGGTCCAGTTTTCATAGAGTTTCCCATTGACACACTCTACCCCTACCACCTGGTGTCCAAAGAGTTTGGTGTAAAGAACCCTCCCAAAGGCCTGATGGGAAAAATTGTGTCATGGTATGTTATTCACACATCTTCTATGTGCTGCATGTAAAACAAAATAAAGTTAAGCTGTGTGAAGATTTATAAAAATTTAGAGCTACTGACATTTAAAAATGCATTTATACGTTTATGGTGTGTTATAATAGAGTGTTTTCTTTTAAGGTACCTCCAGAACCACCTCATGAACCTTTTTGCTGGAGCCTGGGAGACCAGAGATGTGTCTCCGCTTCCTGTTCACATCCCTCAAGCCAGAGATGATGAGGTAACCCTCACAGTAATAAACGCATTAGTATTACGAAGCCTCAACCCCATTTACACATTTTGCTGCTTTTTCAAATATCAATCAGCTACAAAAGTGCATAGAGCTGGTGAGTCGAGCCAAGAAACCTGTTATTCTGCTGGGCAGCCAAGCAACACTACCCCCAACACCAGCCGATGACATCAGGTACCTCGTTGCTGTCTTTTATCTGTCTATTATAGACAAATATATAGACATATTCACTGGTGAAAAATGCTTTATTTCCTGCTTTAGGAAGGCTTTGGAGGATCTGGGTATCCCCTGCTTTCTTGGGGGCATGTCCCGTGGCATGCTGGGTAAAGACAGCCCCATCCACATCAGACAGAACAGACGAGACGCTCTGAAGGAGGCGGATTTGGTGCTCTTAGCAGGTCAGGCAAACAATCAGCAACAGAAAATGACAGAGGATAAGTGCAACGGATAGATGCTTAAAACCCTCCTGGATTAAAGGAATTATTCCTTGAAGGTTTTTCATGTTTGTTGAAAGGCAGCTGGAGGTTGAAATCTTGCCAGGGTAGTTGGTGGAATCACAGGCTATCGAGAAATCCTTGACAAATGTTAACACTGTGGGTTGCGTTCGCAGGAACTGTGTGTGACTTTCGGCTGAGCTATGGCAGAGTTCTCAACAGACGCAGCAAGATCATCGCTGTCAACAGAGACAAGACACAGCTTCTGAAAAACTCAGACATGTTCTGGAAACCAACTATAGCAATTCAGGGTATGCTCACAACTTGTCGTCATCAACATTAACAACATCATCATCATCATCATCATCCGAGCTTACAATTAAGTTTAATTTTGCCATTCTTTGTTAATTTATGATCACAAAGTACGGTATTTGTCATTGTTATTGTTTCCGGGCTGTGGCTTACTTAAAACATTAAGTACATTAGTGATAACAAAGGCACACTATTACAGTATTCCTGCACTAAATCTTCTTCATGACTGTTCTAATGTTCCGTTTATGTTGAAACAGCTTCATAAAAGTGGCGATACAACTGGATGATCATTTTAGAGACTGAAGAATAATAATAGAAACATGTATTAGTACAACACACTACAACTGAATAGCACTACAAACTTAAGCTTCCAGTATGAAGACACAGTTGTATAAACATCTCTCACTGTTAATTTAAACAAATGCTGAATACCACAATCTTCATAAAGCTACAATTTAAGACCGTTAGCATTTGTTTTGCACTTAAATGCTTACATTTGCATTTGAATGCAGTTGTTTTAAGTACTGTACCTAATAAACTGTCTCTTGAGTATATATTGAAAATATTACATTTTGTGTATTTTAGGTGATGCCGGATCATTCTTAGTACGGCTTTCCAAAGGACTCACAGGCCATCGTTGTCCTCAGGAATGGCCTCAGAGCCTCAAAGCTGGAGATGTGACCAAAGAAAATGTAAACAGGTAAGTAGAGGTGGTGATCCCTCGTGCCCGTGCTAGTATGGGCCACAGAGACTAATTTCCAGACAATAACTAAATAAATGTACAACATTCACAGGGTTAAAGCAAATGAGAAGACCGAACACCACTTAAATCCCTTGAAAGTCCTCCACTGTGTGGATGAGCTGATGGCTGAAGACAGCATCATTGTTGCTGATGGGGGAGATTTTGTAGGCAGTGCTGCTTACATCATGAGACCAAGAGGACCTATGCGGTGGCTAGATCCAGGTAAGATCCCAAAGATAATACAACAGTTTTTAGATACCTGATTCACATTAAGTACAGTTCATTTTTTTTGGTAAATACGCATCGGTTCCGGCCGCATAACCACAAGTCATGTTTCATCTACTATGCTATTGATTGTGTTCTGATGTCAATCATTGTTCCGTTAGGAGCCTTCGGGACTCTGGGAGTTGGAGGAGGTTTTGCGCTTGGTGCAAAACTTTGTCGGCCTGAATCTGAGGTATTCTATTTATTTCAGGGAGTGTTTTTTTCCGATCATTGCTCATTCATTTTTAAATTGCAATTCTGTGTGTTTTTCAGGTGTGGATAATCTATGGGGACGGCTCCTTGGGATACACTGTTGCGGAGTTTGACACGTTTACTAGACACAAGGTAAAATCACTAATCACAGAATTTACAGTACTTACTAGAGAGATGCTCGTTCAACACATGTCCGTTTGGAACAGACTAATTGTGGCTTTATTTGAGGAAACACAGGAGGAGTTCCCCCTCTCTTCAGATTATTTTGATCATCCACATTTTACTTTTCTTTTTTTTCCCTAGACACCAGTTATAGCAGTGGTGGGAAACGATGCATGTTGGAGTCAGATATCCAGAGAGCAGGTTCCCATCCTTGGCAGCAACGTGGCATGTGGCCTTGCATTTACAGGTGCACTTTTCTTTCTTCATTCTGTTCTATTGTGACTGCTTGTAGGGTAGAAACAAAACATATCCTATCTAGAATAGTTCTGCATTAATGTACAAGCTAAAGTCCGAGGAGTTGCTGCATTTTATTTCTTCTTATTTTTTGCAGATTATCACACAGTGGCAGACGGTTATGGCGGCAAGGGCTACCTTGTAGGGCGTGAAGACGAGGACAGGCTCAGCGACATCATCAAACAGGCTCAGAGGGAGACTCAGGAGGGCAAGGCTACTCTTCTCAATGTTCTGATAGGGAAGACCAACTTTAGAGAAGGCTCTATATCTGTATAGAGCAAGTGTGCATTTACAGTCCCACTGTTTTCTTTTTCCTTTAACTTTGGCCTAATTGTCAGGCTTTCACTATCAGATCATTCTGTGAAGGATTTCACCAAATAAGAGAATACGGTTTAGTTCAGCCCTGACCCGAACTCTACTAATCCTTTGTGCCCTTAAAGCCATATTTCATTTTGGTTAGAGAAATCACTCAACAATATGCTGACCACACAGAACACTTAATGGGCCGCTTGTTTTTCTTCATCAGGTGCGTAAAATAATACCAATAACTCATAACCACCAGTTTATTACTGTGTGTTTGTTTTAGTTTCTAGCCTCAAATCTGCCAGCCTACAATCGAAAGCTTTCGCTGTGCTTCATGCTACTTTCAGGTTCATGTCGTGCTACTTCAAAGAATAACTGCTGCATTTAAAAAGCGGAAAGAGCGTGTAGTGGGGAACTTGTGCTTTGTTTTGGGTTCTATCCGCAGGGGTTCATTTTTGATTTTTAAACAGCCTATGACAACTGTTGCTAATAAACCAGGGACTGGAATCATTCATGAGAGCGTGCGTTGGTTTAAGTTCTGTGACCAGTATGCCTTTTCTCTTGTTCTGACATGAACTCAGAGCCTTTTCACGCGGATGCAGGAAATCTTAGAGCTGTAATATTCTTAATCACTCGATAAATTGGGTTTAAATGATTTGGGATCTTTTTGAATGTTGAAGAACAACAAACAGTATGCCTTTAAATGTTTGATTGTATCTCCAAATACAATGACATGTATGGATTGAAAACGTGTCTGCTGATTCTGTTATATATTTAAATTATATTTAATACTAACTTGTATGCAGTGATATGGGGTATCATTTAAAATATGCCTATACACAATATGTATTGCACTATGATTATAACGTATCTACTCGCCAGGAGAACACACTTGGATCCTTTCACTGCACTGTATATTTACGGTTCTGTTTGGTACTTTGGGGAGGTATGTCAATATTTTGATCAAAGAAATGGTGAGTAGGATTAATTCTCAAATAAACTGGAAAAACAAGTAATTAGTCTGTTTTTTTTTATCCCCCTGAGCCTAAACACTACACTCATTGGCAGCCGAATGCTAGCACTGGACTGGACACTCTGTTGTCTTTATTTTATGTGGAATAGATTTAACAAGGTGCTGGAAACATTAGAAAGATTGGTCCATATTTACAACGATAGTTTCATGCAAGTGCTGCAGATTTGTTGGCTACAAATCTCTAGTTTTCCCCACATCTATTGATCTGTTGGATGGAGGACTGGTGACTGGAGGTTAATTGAGTTCAATGGACTCATTCTCATGTTCAAGAAACCAGGTTGAGGCCCAGGTGGTCATAAAGCTGCCGCATTTAAAGCTGGTACTGAGAGGCCAAAAAAAAAAAATATCTCCCACAACATTAAATCACCACCAGCCTCAACTGTTGATACAAGCCAGATGGTTTCATGCCTCTGTGTTGTTCATGCCAATAAATTCTCACCCATTCTGTCTGAATGATGCAGCAGAAATTGAGACTCCTCAGACAAGATAACCATTCCTCAACTTTTTGTTGTACAGTTTGGGTGATTTTGGTGTCCAGTTTCCTGTTCTTACTGTAACTGACAGGAGCGGCAATCGATGTGGTCTTTGGCTGCTTTTTGTCGTCTTCTACAAGATTCGATGACTTGTGCATTCTGATCTGCTCTTCGGCGTAACTCAGTTGTAACGAGTGGTTATTTAAGTTTCTGTTGCCTTTACTATCAGGATATTTTCTCTTTTATTTTAGATTGTTCTCTAGATGTGGTTATGTGTGAAAATCCCAATAGAGCTGCAGTTTCTAACACCTTCAGACCAGCCCATGGCATGGTTGTCTGGTCATATACAACTCCATTCTTCTCCATTCTGATGCTCAGTGAACTTAAACAGGTTGTCTTTATCATGTCAACATGCCTAAATGCACGGGGTGACATGTGATTGACAGATTAAATACTTTGTTAGCGAGCAGTTGAGCAGGTGTCCTAATGAGACGGCCAGTGAGTGTAGATGATGTGGCCTTTTTTTGTAACAGCTCAGGAACGTGAGTGTTAACGAGGCTTTGTCAAACAAAGTCAAACATTCACTTGGCGTATGTTTTCAAAAAAGGCAAGGATGTGTCAGCCTTATATATTTAGCATGCACTAAAGAAATAAAGCAGAAGACTTGCTAGGCTTGTTCTGAACCAGAAACTGGGGCAACTAATTTCCATTGACGGCTGGATTCTTACCTGTCATTGAAGTGCGGATTATTTGTCTCTTAACCACTTCAAGTTTCTTGTTCTTACAGAAACAAGTCAAGCAAGTTTCTGGTGGGTAGTTACCCACAGAGTTTCCTACTTAAACCTCAACATCCCACGAGTCCCTTAAACAGAAGAAGCTACTCGGATGAGAAACATCTTAATAAGCATCACATAGCAAAAGCTGGTAAGATCTGCAATATAAAGGCTTTTTTTCTCATTACACCAGGAGCACCATTACTAGATGGGAGACAGCAGGACATTGTCTTTATTGCATCGCTGCTCTGTAGTGTGGATATCTTGCAAAGTATATAGAGAGTCCAATTGCAACGGAGCCCAGAGTCTCTGGGATATTTTCTGTACAAACTGAGTGGTAAAAATCAGCCTTGTGTGGCTTTGTGTGGGCTTCATAGAATATATTTGCCTGGTTACGTTATGATCTAACTGTGCTATTGGTGAGAGGCACACCAGCTGTACCACTAGCTATGTGGTTCAAATTTGGATCATATGTAGATTGTCTAATGCTTGCGAAGTAATTTACATACTCACTCATCCATAGGCCTTATGTAGCCAACGACACCTTCTTATAAGTAGCAAACACAGAATGCTTAAAAAGAGTTTTTGTCATGGTGGGCTGACTTTTCCCCAACATGCCATTTGTATTGTAAACAGGAGATGGCAGTCTAGCAGTAGTTTTACTGACCGAGTCTACTGCTGACGTGTTCCTCTTAAGCATAGGAGGGAACACCACAGCAATAGTAGGACAAAACAGACCATGTGAGTTGTGAGAGATTATCAATAACTGCCAATATGATACAGCTTTGTTATACAAAATATTGGATGATTCTCAGATATGACTGCTGTGGCTGAAAAAGTGAGTTAGTATCTCACAAACGTGAGTGTATACTAAGCCTTGCCAAATGTTCAGAATCTATATTTTGTTATTATTTATGAACGATTAGTATAGCTTGAAAATAAAGATTTGTTGGCTCATTTCTGAATTGTATCCCATTTTGTAGAGTGCAAGATGTCAGAAGAAAGTGAAATGAGCCATTATCTCTTTTTATTCAACAGCTGCAAGCATTCCACAGTAAACAGTTAATGTATAATGTGTGCAGCAGTGCAAACATCAGGCTTTACTGTCATACAGTTATTCTGCTGTAGCTTCTTGCCCAGTTTGACATCACACAGTCATAAGGGTCAGGGCTCGGCTGCATTCAAATGCTCTCTGTAAATCCCCCCTTCCTCCTTTTAAATTGTCTTTTTGTTTTGTAGCAAAAATTGAGTAGAAGTAAAAACATGATTGATATATTGCGAAATCGACAACTATATGTACATCATTGTGGAAACGTAAATCCACCTCACTTTCAGCGTCACCGGGGGATTTTGGGTGTTAAAACGAGCTTGATTTTGACGTAAGTCTGTAACTGATTTCCTTATTTTTAGCAAATGTTAGTTTTCTTATGTTTCAATGAATATCGGCAGTGGCTGATGTGGTTATATGTATCTGTCGACTGTTTCACCGGGCTGCAAGCAAAGCTCGTTCTGCCGGAAGCTGTTCAGATTTTTTCGTACAGCACGGGAAGGCATCACGAGACCCGGCTCACATCACTGCAGGCGGCGACTTCAAGGGCTCCACTAAACTTAAACATAGACGGTAATGTTTGAGTAGAACAGCGGCGAGAGCACGTCGACAGCGTCTCTGGTGTGTAAAAGTACTCGGTACAAATACAGCATTTTTTATTCATTTTTTTTTTAACTAAACGGGATTATAAACAACCGATATTTACCGCTGTGATTACTCTTCCATCAGAATGACAGTTCAAACAAAAGCTTTTAACGACTGCAGAGGTAGCAACGTAGCGTAAAGAAAAAGCTAACGTTGGTCGTTAAGTTAGTTAGCGTTGGTCTAGTTCCGTCATTATTCGGTTACTCGGTAACGGTTTACATGTCCATGTACGCCGTGGAATAACGCTTATTAGCTTTAATACCACCAAAAGCCTTGAACCGACGGCGAGTTTCAAGCTGTTCAACCTGCCTCGAGTTAACTTTCCCCTTTACCAGAAACCAACACTGGACGTTACCTTACCTGTGCCAGGGTAAGTAAGATGGTAACAGGTCTACGTGGTGTATAAACGGTACCTTATTTTATAGCGTCACACACCTGGTAGGGCTTTATCTGTTGTGTCCAGTGTTACTTCCTTTGTCTTCGTAAATCAGTGCTGTTATGAATACAGTACTTGAAGTCGACCCTAGTAGCGCTCAAGTAAACTACTATATTGTTATAGAAAAAGAAAATAGAGAATGTCACTTAGTCGGTTTTCCTTTTCAGTAACTTCACTGTTGTTTGTATGATTTGAGCAGCCAACGGCATGTCTTATCTCAGGTAAAGTGTGTTGCCGGGAACAAGTATACGAATCACGTCCTGTTCCTTGTTCCCTCGGAGGAAAAGAAGCACGTTTGATTTGGATGACACTGTCTTCTGCCCTGATATGTTATGCAAACAGATGCGTGTGGCAGCCTTTCAGCATGCAGAACAGTTCGTGGTGTTTGCTTAACTAGTCATCGTTTAACTTTAACACGTCGAGCCCTTGCAGGAAAAACAACAACACGTGGTTGGTAATGTCTCTGTCACAGGAGCTGAATGGCCTCCGTTGTAGCGGTGAAAACTGAGAAGAGACCTGCAGCTGATTCTCAGGATGCAGACTCAAATGCTAAAAAGCCCAGGTAAGCGCTGGATCCAGCTGCACACTATGTCCTTAACTCATTCGTTGTGATACATAAAGGTGGGTTTTAGTCTCTGGTGTGCTCAGAAATAGTTTAACTTTCATGGCGTTGGTGTTGAAACGCCATCTTTAGAACTTTTACTCAGCCTCTGCCTGCCCCAAAGGAAACTGCTGCCCAGCTTGAAGACGAAGCGAGCCCCCGAGCTGGTCCTGGTCATCGGCACGGGCGTGAGCTCTGCAGTGGCCCCTCAGGTCCCTGCCCTCCGGTCCTGGAAAGGTCTCATCCAGGCCCTGCTGGATGCAGCCAACGACTTTGACCTCCTGGAAGAGGAGGAGAGTCGGCGTTTCCAGAAGCACATGCAGGAAGATAAGAATTTGGTGCATGTGGCCCATGACCTCATTCAGAAACTTTCCCCGGTAAGTCTTGCTCAGCCTTTTTTCCCTTCTCTTCTCAGCTCCACCCTGTCGCACATGTACAAACACATGTTGGAAAGACAGCCAGCTGAGCTCGCTGTCCTCGCCTCAGCCAGAACATTTAGTTTTCGACTTCCAGTGATTGACATAAGATATTAAGATATCAAAGCCTTAGGTAATGGCAGGTAAGGGCCCCACACATATGGCGCCTTATATGTGGGGTTTTAAAAATACATTTTGGTGAATGCAATCAGATCTTTTAGTCAGTTTAGGGAAATTATTCACACGTACTATGTGTTTTTGCTTGTCATTCATTCGTGTTTAAAAAAAATCCCAGCACATTCTTCAGTGGTCTTAAACAAACAGAGATGAAGGCAGGCGAGCTGAACCGCACTAGTTTTTGTTTTCTTTTTGGTATTTATTTTAACCTGCTTTTTGCCCGCGATGAGCAATGCACACACACCCACCTGGGTTTTATTTTGTTCTTGATAGTCTGGACACTTTTTCAGTTTTACCTTTTAACTGCATCAAGAACTTCTGAAAACTTTCAACCAATGTAGGCTGAAATAGTGACAAGTTTTTTTTTTTGTTTTTTTTTAGTTTGTTTAGTTTTTGTGCTTTGTCCCTGTTGTTAATGCCAGTAATAACTTCTGCAGAAATTAAAATATATAAAGTTGAACTTATGGGACTTCTTGGTTAATACAAGAGACAGGACCCTCAGTGAGTTAAGTGGACATCTCGTTAATTTGCTGTCGCAGTTAAGGTTCCATCTGAATACTTCATGCCACAGCACAATGTCATAACTGCAGTCTATTTGTATTATTTTCGTAAAGATATTTTCTAATGTAGCAGGAATTCATGATGTCTCCTCAAAGCCTCAGTAATAGCCCGTTTACCATAGGACAAAAGAAAGTGTGGGAGAAAGACTAAACAGAGTTTTCAGCTCATATCCTGATAAAATCTCGTGAGTCATGTTCTCACCAGTGAAGGCTCTCTGTGATTTAAAGATAATCCCAAAGAATTGTGCTTTTTGCTGACGGTAGCATCAATAGGGTAAGACCAAGTGGTTTTAGGTGGTTAATACCACCTAAAAATAAGCTGCTAGAAATGTTAGCCACTCAACCACATAGCCATAATATCTTTACACAGAAAATATTTACAGTCTTTCGGAGGCTCTGTAAATACAGATGTAACAGTGAAGTTGCAAATTTGTGAGAACTCATTAACTTCTGCTTTTTTGTATTTGCATGTCATTCGGTTCTCTTCTTATTGAACCAGTCTAGTCTGGAGCAGGGTTGGCAGATGGGAGTCTTAATACCGTTTGCCTCCTGTGTTAGTCATGTCTCATCGCACCTTTGACATTGATAAAACACGCTTTGTTTCAGCCCCCAGCCTGTCGTAACAAAGGGAACAAACAGCGCTTTTATGGCTTTATCCATCGTGTTTATTTCAATCCACAGTCGTGCAGCCCTCGCACACTGGCTACAGGCACAGCAGGACCAGCGTGCTCAGGAAAATAAACAAGCATGGAATAATGTGAACCAGCTGCCCCCCACCCACCCACCCCCAACCTTGATTTACCATTCAGGCAAATGTAAAACAACGCCAAAGCATACAATAAATTGGAGACAACGAGAGTGTCTTCGCTCCATTCACAAAAATCCATATGCAGATATTCTTACTTGTTTGCTTTACTGCCTTCAGGCTCAAGATAAAAGGAGTTTCTCCAGGTATGAGTCATAATTAGGTCAGTTTAAAACTAAATTCACCTTACTCACTCATAACTGTGTTGTCCTTGCTTCATTAGTCTGGGGCCCTCTTTATGATGTTGAACTGCCCTAGTAATGCTAATTTGTCCGAATGTCTAGAGATGTGAGAGAATTGCCGTCTGTTCAGTTAATTCCAGCAACAGTGGACTGAGAAAGTTTAACCCACTTTCACAGCTTTGTGTCTTAAATGAGGTAGAGTAGAAGAAATGAGGGTAATCTGAAGTTGTTGTTTTTTTTTGTTTTTTTTTGCATAAATCCTGTCACACCTTCAGCCTTGGCAACAACAAGGGTAATTGCTGACTGTTTCGGTTTCTCAATCCATTTTAATTTTTATCAGTTGATCATAATTTTGGTCATAATCTGAGAAGTTTCATCTTCAATTTCTGCTAAAAATAACCTTATACTTTTGATTATTAATTAAATATCACGTACCCTTATTTGCAATAGGAAATAACATCCACACTACAAGGTACATGATGGGTTGGGTTCTGTTTCTTTTATTAACCTGGAGGTCGAATTTAATGTATTTTCAGTTTGGCAGAAGTGGATACTAAACAACAGGAACAAGAGGAACATACATCGAATAAAATACCACCTGTAACCTGACTCCAGTTCACTAAACACAGTTTTCAGTACTTCTAACCAATGTAGGCTGCTACATGTACAGTAGAAAGTGAAATTAAAGTGACTACCCAACTACTATGTGATTGTAAGGCCTTACTTCACATTGAAACTACATTACTCCAAGCTCATTTCCATTGTAAACTGAAGTGTTTTTATCTATATAAAGTAATTGTTAGTTCAGGATGAATATTCAGAAAGGGAGTTGTTTACTTGTGCTTCAGTTGGTTATTACATAAGTCCTGAGACAATCCAAGGACACAGTGATCAGGATGGGTGCTGTAGACGCTAGATGTGGATAATTAGCTTCTTCCTGTGGAAAGGACTCCTGCTGTTTAGCCCATTAGAGCTGTAATCTGTGGAAGCTAGCGGGGCATTTCCTTGTGCTAAGATCACCTTGGTCACTGCATCTCTACGATACCCTTTGCTATTCTTAGCTGCCCGACTCCTTTTTTCTTTTTATTACAACAGGCCCTGCCAGGTAAGGAAGAGATTTAGACCATGTAGTCACAGCCTATAATCTCTTAGTAGACTCAGGTGGAGTCTACTTGCTAGAGACAGGATCATAGAGGGTAGTTGATCCAATAGTAAATAAAGTTCTTTTTAAACAGATGACACACAGTCTCTGCCCTGCTTAAAATACAAGTTAAATTGGAATTGTTGTTGTTTGTTGAAACAAAAATGTTGAACATTCTGACCTATTGTTGTTATATGACAGTCCTGGAGTACTAAGCTATTAATGTAGGTATAGAAACTAGGCACCTGTTCCTTCTCGATACACCTGGAGGTGAAAGAAACTGCGGGTACGTTTATGTCTATTTCTAAGAAGAAACTGCTCTTCACAGCGGCCTTAATTTAAGCTTTCTAATTTTCATCTAAGCTCAGAGTGAAGACACTTATACCAGGACCAGGTGTCACACTAGGGGTAGTTGCTGAAGCATGGTATGAGACAACTGTCCCCTGCTGTCCCACACTTACATTACCCCAAACCAAGCCGTGTTGTGGGATGTGATGATGACATCGTTGATACACATTGATACACATGTGAACGTGAGGTGTCGGAGGTTCAGGGTAATGTGAGTTGACATGTATGTCAACGTGATGTGTTAGAGGCATGTGCATATTGTGTGCAACATACACATGTCCGACACCGACACATCACCTCATGGTTTCAACACTTTCACCATTCACTACTTACTATGTGCTGTGTACAACTCTGTGCAATATCCACTATAATCATCTGTGCAATGCTATTTTTTTTTGTATGTATGCAATACTGGTATATTGTTTATTCTATTTTCTTTTATTATTTGTCTTTTATACAGTCCACTCTTTACTCATATTATTTTTCTGCACCTTTGTGTGCTGTTGCAAACTACAACTTCCCCATTGCAGGACAAATACAGGTTTTCTAATTGTAAATTGAGGGGATGGTCGCTTGCTTTATGCATTCTTATACCAGCACTTGTGTGCATGCATGACAAAGTGTACAGTGCCAAAGCACACCTCTTCTATCTGTAACGTGCCAGGGAAGCGTATCATACTCCGGCACAGTAAGGTTGTTCTCACACTAGCCATAGAATCAGACTTCAGGGGGAACGCGTGCTCGGGTGCAGAGCGACTGCTGAGTGAGAGTTCGCCCTTGATGCACACGTGCTCACGTCACATGTTATCATAAGTGAAGCCTGTTAAAAGGCTGTTTGTTGTGGGTTTGTGAAAGCATACCTTTTATTCCTACAGCTATCAGACTCTTCTTTCCTGTTCAGACAAGTCAAATATGCCATATTCAGTGAAAGCTGAACAGCTGAATGCTGTCGGTTCAGGAGTAATTCAAAATTGCTCAGGTGACAGTTGATTATCTCAGTAATGAGACCTTTGTCTTGAATCACTGTCATCTAAAAACACTATTGTGTAACTTTTAAATTATTGAAGTATTGTCTGAAGTATTTTCAGACCATAGTTTGTCTAGATCTGACTCTGTCTAGACTCTGTCTATGTTCTATGCTCATGTTTTGTTTTTGGTTTACAGAGAACAGGCAACGTGCGATCCACCTTCTTCAAAGACTGTCTATACGAAGTGTTTGATGACTTGGAGTGTAAGATGGAGCATGCTGGGAAACATCTCCTGCGGTCCGTGCTGCAGTTAATGGAGAGCGGCGCACTGGTCCTCACTACAAACTTCGACAACCTGTTGGAGATCTATGCAGCCCACCAGGGCACCAAACTGGAGTCTTTGGACCTGACGGATGAGAAAAAGGTAAACAGTGCTTGGATTGTGCTGTGAGACTGATTGATCTTTCCTGCCACAATACAGGCCGTCAGCTTGTTTTCAAACCGGTGCAAAGTTCATTTAAGCCTTTGCTAAAATGAATATTTTATGTTATACTCAAACTGTAGCTGGATCATTTTGAGTTCAGTTTTGATTTTACGTATGAGCTGAAATGAAAATTAATTTGAGCTTTGTCCACACGAGAACACCACAGGGGAATTTCAGTTATTTTTGAGACATTGCCTCTCAGTGAGGTTCATTGTTTGCTGATTTTGTAGAAAAAAAACAGATATTACTTTCAGCTGATGTGTGGAAGAAAGGCAAAGTTCCAGCTGTTGCTCATCTGGTGTCAGATTTTATAGATTGAACAATATTTGCTTTTGGTTTGGACTGGCCTGAAGAGGAAGCGTGTGTTTTTTCCTGGTACACCTAAGTTTAATTTACTGCAGAAAAGCTCTCACTTGTCCAGCTATTTAATTTACGCCTTAGTCAATTTAAACACGGCTTGTTAAATAGAAGATAAATTTGCGAGAATTGATTTGAGTTTTCTGAGAGTCCCTGTTGCTTTGCCCCTCAGTCCTGGTATTTATGCCTCCTCTCCATCAGGGCTAATATCCTCTCACTGCTGTTCACTGATTTTATGCCCTTCCCAGCCAGAACAGGATTTTGTGCAATGAACTGTTAAGTAAGTGTAGTAAGTGTGTGTGTGTGTGTGTGTAGGTGTTGGAGTGGGCTCAGGAGAAACGGAGGTTAAGTGTGCTGCATATTCACGGTGTTTACACTAACCCCAGTGGTATCGTGCTGCACCCTGCTGGCTATCAGAACGTACTAAGGAACACTGAGGTTATGGTGAGTGCTAATGTTGTCCACTCCTAAGTTAGTATATATATGCTGTTTACATTTATAAAGAATGCAGCATGTTAGGATACCACTTTGAAAAGACTTCCAAATTGCCTCTGCAGCTTAGATGTATTTGATAGGCTGTTGTTTGGTTCAGTGATCCATACTGTCGGTCGTTTGAACAGCGAGAGATTCAAAAGCTCTACGAGACCAAATCCTTCGTGTTCCTCGGCTGCGGGCGCACAGTGGACGACACGACCTTCCAAGCTTTGTTCCTGGAGGCAGTCAAACACAAGTCGGACCTGGAACACTTCATGCTGGTGCGGCGAGAGGACGTGGGTGAGTTCAAGAAGCTGCGTGACAACATGCTGGACAAGGGCATCAAGGTCATCTCCTATGGAGACGAGTACGCCGACCTGCCTGAGTACTTTGAGAGGCTGGCCAACGAGATCTGCAACCGGGATGTGTCCACCAATGGCTGGGGTAAGGCCCTTTCATGTTACTGTGATGATTCACGTTGTACCGTACTCTGCATGGCCACTAAGTGTTAATGAGGGACTCCAGTTTTATCCATGATGACTGTTGTGATGTGAAGTAAAGACAGGAAAGAAGCAGGATTGACACTGATGAGCATGTACAACGAGGGGGTCTTGAATATCTAAAAAGCAAAGCCAAATCCGAGGGAACTGGATTTGCAGTTAGATGTACATTCCTCGAGCTCCGGAGTAGCCCTGTGAAGGCTCTAGTGGTTGTTGGCACAAGTCAGATCTCTGCAACTTTTCAGCCAACTGAACATGTTGAATCAGAGGTGGAGGGAGAGAGAGAGAGAGAGGATTTGTCTGTTATTGAACCTGACAAGTGATGAAAGTAATGAAGACACCAGGGCACACACAGAATGCTCTTTTCTTTTTTCATCTTCATCTTATCTGAATATCTGCCTGTTCAGGGGTTTAAAGCTCTTTGAAGTTTTCCCCCTTGCTGAAGAATACACACTACTGCCACCTGCTGGTGGAAGGGTTCCTTCTTCCCTCCTGTTGTAGATGCTGAATGTAATTGGCTGTTTGTTTTTATAAGGGAAACGTTTTGTTGGAGGCACAAGTGATGTGAGGCAACATTACAGCTGGCATTTAAACCCTTTTAGTGTGTTTGTCATGGGGGTGTTTTGATGTTATTTAGAAGTATTTTCAGTATTAAACACACATATTTCAGTCTGATGGATACCTTATAACACGGCAGGACCAGAGTTGAATCATTACAACTAGTATGGAGATGGACTAAAACCGTGTCATTCTGCAGTCAATCCTCCTGGTTTCACACTAGGCTTTCGTCGGGGTCTCACCTGAAAATGTGTAATATTCTTACATTTCATTTGGCAGATCTGCTTAACATACTTTCTCTTTCTAATGAAAGCAGTTTGGATTAAAAATGTAGAACCCTTTTAAAACTGTTTTGTTTTTTTACCTTCACCCACAGGATCTCCCTCACAAAACGAAGAGGAAGAGCAGAATGGCTTTAGCACACAGAAAAGCCTCCTTCAAGGTTAGGACTGAATGTTTCTCTTTGACTTCAAGCAGTGGCCACTTGTGAGAGACGTTCTCAGCGTAATGCAATGCCCCTTTCCAAGACTCTTGTTTTCTCACTGCATGCTGGTAGATTAAACAAAATCCAAGCCTGTTCTTTGGATTTCAGTGACAAAAGAGCTGCTGATATTCCTTTACACAAAGATAGGACTGTCTTTACAGTATTAATATTGTCAGTGGCAATGTTTCAGTTGATACTTCTTGTTTGCCAACTGTTCACTTAAGTCCTTCCTTTTCTTTTTGCCCCAGACTATCATTCTTGACAGGCACACAGTCGGAATGACTATCAGTCACTTCCCCCACAGCTCCACAGAGAGACCGTCTACTCTGTGTTATAATCAAGTCTGATTGTAATGAAAGCATTTAAGAATCCACGGGAGAGCTAAAAGCTGTCAGTGTTTGTCAGATGCTACTTTTATTTGTTCCCTTCAGTTCGTTTATCTGCCAGTCTCAGGTAAGCAGATGACAGAATGTTCGTACATCAGCTGGACCGCGAAGATAGTTCTGGATCCACTGAGCGACGCTGACAGCGCTGTTTGGATTCAGACGTACTGTAAATAAGGATGCAGCTAAATAAACTGCATCACTTTGACCTAACCGCCCTGAGCGGAGACGCTCCTGGGCTTTAGCTATAACGCACATCACATGCTCTTAACTGAAAACAGTTGTGTGTTGAAGGATCGAACGGGCCATCCTCAGCTGTGCAACTAGGCAAAGGAAACCTCATCCCACCACTACAGGCTGGGAATAATTTATCACGACATAGATGGTAAATCTGTCAGTGTTATGATTCTGTTCAGAAAAGTATGTTTTCATAGCGGAGCAGTTCTCTGCCGGTAGCGACCTCTTTGCCACTCCTGTGCTGAAAATAAACATGTTCTTTGTAAGCCTTTTTTTTTTTGTATTTTTAATACTTGCATGTGTTCTCCGATTTAGTATTTATAAGTGCTATTTTCAAAATAAAGCTTTTGGTATCCCATGTGTCCCTGTCGCATGTCTGCCGACCGTAACACGAGTGTAACGTGGACGCGGATCACGCGCCTCCGCAGCGACGACAGAACGAGATCCGCTTCACAGGCCGTCGTAGCGTATAGCAGCTTTATTTAGAAATGTTAACATTCTCATAAATTAGCTCAAATCTTCTGTATAACTCTTGATTCTCTCATACTGCAACACGATGCCAAGGGGGCAAGAGATATTTAAGACTTTAATTACCTCTTATGAAGAATAAATCAGAGGGGAAAAAATAAATTAAAAAAGAGCCACAGAACTTCGACCACTTATAAAGTGTCTGGCATCCGCGGACCCCCACGAACTAAAACAAATGACAACATCTTTCAACTTTTCCCGTCAGCTATCAACTGAAAATCACAAGTGTCCACTTTGCGATGGCAATGAGTAGAATGCGTTTGGTGGGGTGAGAGCACCGGGAGACGACTTTCAGAGAGGAGCCGATCTGAAAGCAGCCCAGTGGTCAGTGTGTTGAGGAGGTAATGATGTCCTGACCTGTTTTTACTGAGGATCAGCTCTGACTGAGCCTGGTCTATTCTCTACTGACAAGAGTGCATCATCTTCTAACCTGATAATTGCTCCACGAAGAACTGTAAACCGCTTCCTCCGACGGTCTCGGAGGAGAAGTTTCTAACTGCGCGGAGACCGGCTGGTCATCCGTGTGTGTGTGGTGGGGGGGGGGGGGGGGGGGGGGGGGGGGTCAGCTACGAACACCGGAGACTGATAGGCACTATGGTCACTAAGCTTCCCTCAGGCGCAGGCAGCTGCTGAAATGTCACATCCAGCGAGCCTCCACGACCTGACCTCTTTCAAACACGAAGGGTGGAAAACCGACTGAGAAAATGCCAAGTGGGGATTTGTTTTTCAAATCTTTACTGCGCGGACCGGTAAACTGATGACACGGCTCCATTCAGGCGGCTAAAATGTCATTTGAGTGTGACGTCTCAGAACTCGAGCTGATCTGAGGTGCTTTCGAAATTTTGGCCCAAAGGTTTCGAAATGAGGAAAAAAAAAAGGAGGCTCCGCTGATTTTGTTTTTTTTCGAAATGTCCTGCACTTGTCCTGTACTCGGGATGATGAGGTCCTGTGCGTGACGCGAGTTCGTTCTTTTGAGGCAAAGGCAGAGAGGGCACAACGGGAGCATGAGAGACGCAGGGGAGCAGGGCTGGGGCATCTTGTGACGGCGTGACGAAGGTAACGTTGGCTTCCTTGCGGTCGATGAATACACAGCAGAGCGCGCGGCCGCTTTAAGCCTTCATCAGGGCGCTGACGACGGCGCGGGCGTTGAGGCTGCGCAGGTCGTTGTACGTCTGCCCCGTGCCCACGAACACGATGGGCTGGCCCGTGCTGTAAGTCATGGAGATGGCAGCGCCCACCTGCGAACGGGAGGAGGGAGGATGACGCACGAGCGCTATCGGCTTTCCGGCCGCACATTATTCATAAGTCAGAAAGCGGCCGCGGGCAAAACGTTAACCTCGCCAAAAATAATCTCAGAGGGCAGAATCACAGCGAGGTATGAAATGTACCTTGTCATCGATGGTGTCGAACTTGGTGAGAACGATTCCGTCAATGAGCCGAGGCTTGTCAGACATGGAGTGGTCTGCCAGGGCCTGGTTGAACTTCACCTGAGGACACAGGGGAGAGGACTCATTCAGGCGCAAACTGATTAGGACGGAGTGAATATACAGGGCTCCACCTCTCCAGCTTCCTATTAGGTGGAGCAGACTGTGGAGGAGGAGAAAACACTGCAGCTCAACTGAACCACACTGACCTCTGGTGGGGAGTGTGACTTACTGCAGCGTCTTCTCATTACCATCAATGACTCATCCCACCCTAACCTAAAGACCTATTGTAATGACTTTATATATTATATGAAAGGAATAGGCTGTTGGCTAACAGTGGCACATTTACAGAAATGTTAATTAATGTACACTGTCCTTTTCAAATAAATGAATAAATAAATGAAATGTATATCCATATAGCTTAAGCTGGTAAATTCCAGCAGCAGATGAGAACTTCAGCGGCAATTTGTTAATTTGTCTGAAGACGTTCAGATAGATCGGAGGCTCACCAGCTGGTCAACGGCCTCATTGCCCACCAGAGCCTCCCCGACGAACAGCACCAGGTCGGGCATGTTGACTGCAATGAGTTTGGCCAGGGCTGTCATCAGGGGGGCGTTGTCCTGCATACGCCCAGCAGTGTCCACCAGCACCACGTCAAAGGCCTGGTTGCGGGCTGTGAGGATCGAACAAAGAAGGCGGACACACGGGTCATTTAATGCTGTGTGTTTTACTCTCTCCTTGACGTGGCACACTGACTGCAAATCCTATCGGTTATCGGGGCAGCGCATCTTTTACCGTAGGCGATGGCCTCCATTGCGATTCCGGCCGCATCCTTCCCGTAGCCCTTCTCATAGAGCTGGACCACCGTCCGGCCCTTGTGCTGCTCTGGGGGGTGCAGGGAGTTCAGGCGGCGCTGATGAGTGCGCAGCTGCTCCACCGCGCCGGCGCGAAACGTGTCGCAGGCTGCGATCAGCACGGTGAAGCCGTTCTCTATCAGCCAGAAGGAGATCTGGAACAAGAGAGAGAGACGAGATGTCAGACCGACTCACAGCCGGCGACTCTGAGTGTTACCAACACCCGTCCCTTTCCTACTACGGCTACGTTTACACGAATGTACCACAAATAATCACAATAACAAGTAGTCCAGTCAGCAATGAGCATTTCAAAATATTTCATGACTACTGATGTTAGTAATAGCGTTAACCTGACTGTTAACGACCACATGCAGAAGACTAAAAGAAGGCAAACTGCTCAGGTTTGAAAAACAGGACTTCTATTGATATTTGAAGATGCAATGAAGATAAAAATGTTACGACAAGTGCATATTTGACAGAACTGTTTAGAAAAGCATATAACTCACATGAAACGTGTTCTTTTCAGATGTTATTGAACTCTAATGTGGGTAAATGATCATCTAAGCTACGTCACGGTAAAATGAGCATCATATTGTACGCAACAAGAGGCTCAGTCTAACAGCCCGACACATGTTTGTCAAAACAAGAGAGCCCCTCAGGAAAGAGCCCAGCTCACAGCTTCTTGCCTTGTGTGTAACAGATCGGCAAACCACAGGACTCTCAGGGGAGCGCAGGGTGAAAGGTAAAATCTGCGGCGCGCGGACAACGGCGACTCACTTTTGCCAGGTTCGTGGACTTTCCGACACCGTTGACGCCACAGAACGTGATGACGAAAGGCCTGCGCTGGCTCTGCGCCTCCATGACATCTCTCAGAATATCCACCCGTCTCTTGGGTTGCAGGATCTGCACCAGTGAGTCTTGCAGGGCCTGCTTCACTGTTGAGGCCACAGCTACACACACGCACAAAAAAAAAAGGGATCGATAAGCAGCCGGCACACGTTGCGTTGAATCTGTACCTCCACAACAAGCTTCATAGTGTATGAACATTGACTGAATGAAACACAGAGTAAGTGGCAAATTGAATTTAACATCTACAACATTTCCTTCTTACGACGTGTATTCTCAGTTTTCTTCTAAATAAGTGGGACATTTGTGCGTGCCTTTGTAAAAGTCGAGTATGAGTGAGCAGTACTGTAAATTGCATTTGCGAAAATGAAACTGGGGGAGAAATAGTATTGAAAATCAACCTGTTGCTGTGATCACGATGTTTGGGAAAATCCATTACTCTAATCATATTAGTCTTTCTCTCAGAGAAAACCAAGAGCACATTAATCCGTGAAAGCGAGCGGAGGTCGATGCTAATTAAACAGACGGGAATGGGCACTTACTGGTGAATGTGCCCATGACTTTGCCCTCCAGTTTTTTGGCGACAGAGTCACACAGCTGGGCGGCAATGTCGGCCGCTACATTCTTTGCTGCGGGACGGGAGAGGAGGACAGTGAATGGCAGGAACTTTCCAACCTCGCACGAGCGAAAGCTGTGAGAGAAAGGGGCGTCATACCGATGAGGTGGTCCTTCATCTTCTCCAGCACTGGCTCCATGTCCTCCCGGGACAGGCTCTTGGAGCCGACCAGGCCCTTCAGCATCCCAAACATTCCTCCGAAACCACCCCCCTTTTTGGAGCTGAGGAAAAACAAATGAGGCCGAGTATGAATCCACAGCACGGCTTAGATTACAGGAGAATGTAAAAAGATGTAAAACTATAAAAGAACCTTTACCTTGTCTTGGTTGTTTCAGTGACAACCACTCCCTCGTCTTCCTCCTCCATCTCCTCTTCCTCACTAGACTCATAGTCCACAGAGAGCAGGTCTCCCTTCATGGAGAGCGGCTGCATTCCCTGAGGCACATCCAAGAAGACAGAGTACTTGGCATCGCATCTTTTATTGTAATGTTACCAATGTGACCAATGCAGAAGTCTCCTCAGCCAGAAACCTCTTGAAGGTGAAGTGGGTACACACCAGGTCCGTTGGTGGCTCCAGTGACTGCTCGCCGCCATAGGAGGAGCCATCTCCGTTCCTTTCGCTGTAGTCCAGGTCCTTGGCGCTGCATCCACCCATGTCCCAAACACGCATTTTTTTCTCCTTAGACTTCTGAGGCTTTGGGGACTTACTGTAAGCGGGAGGACAAAATGTCAGAATGATGCAATTCAGAAGTGAGCAACTATACACGCCTTAAAACTGGAGAGCGAGGGAAAAAACAGACCGAGTTGTGATAACTTAAACTCACCGTTACAGACTTACTACACTATTTAATAAACAATATTTCTTCAACCCATTGGAAATCTTTCTAGTGTGAGCCACAAAAGATGAGACTTTTTTTTGACATGCACAAAACTTTACTGGCAACTGAATGTTTTCATAGAAAACAACGACCGAAGTGGACAGAAATGCACCCACATGTTGTACGGTGCTGCCCAATCAATTCTGGCTTTGTTCATCTTTTCGTCCACATTGGTGAAAGACTCACTGTTTGTGTTTCTACCCCGTAAACTCGACTCGCCACCTGACGTTTGCCCCAACGTACAAAGAATGTACTCATTCCATGAAGAGGGAACTAATGGCATCTAGCATTTACATCGTGATTAGAAACTTATATTAGCTGATTGACTGGGTTATGAACAGGACCCTCCACTGCTCTTCATCGGACTCAGAACTCAGGCAAATCTGTTTCTATTACAAAGATTAAATGAAGTACTCCTATTCAAATTATTTTTGTTGATTATTATTTGGATACTAGTGGCTAACTAAACTATGATGCAAATATTTAATAGCGATTAATTGTATGATTTATTTAGTTAATGCAAACTACTTCCACTTGTGTTTAAGATGGACCTGGAAGAGATATTTTCAACTTTCGACTTTTTATTATAATAGTTTTTAAATTATTTACCGTGACTGCACTTCAGATTTTGCTTGCGTTCTACAGTGTAACTGCTGCTTTGATTAGTGCCACATTTTGGCTGAGGTCATTTTAACAGAATGTGCCCGCATTATAAAAAGATGGGGGGAAACACGGTGGAGTACATATGAGACTATGTAAACATGTCGGCCGCCTTACCTGGGCTTTTCAGCAGGTCCCATCATGCGCTTGCGGAAGAAATCCTCCCTCTTCTTTTGCATGATCTCATCAGGAGTCAGGCCCTGGTTGCCATTCTCAACCGTTTTCTGGCCGGGGGACGAGGCCTTGCCTGGATCCCCTTTGACAGGCTCAGCTGCAGGAGCTGGAAAAGATCATATTATGAATCCACCGAGACTGAAATCATGTCACAATGGCCATTTGAAGGAAGCATTTTAACAACAACAAAGGGAGCTTACCCTCCTTTTTGGTATGTTTATTCTTCTTGCCACCTTGTTCCTTGCCTTTGTCCCCACCCTTCGTCTCAATCATTGACTTCACAGTTTTTTGGGATTTCTCAGACTCCTTAAAGGTTCGCATCTGAGCGGGACTTCGAGCTTTACAGCTTTCCTCCGCCTCTCTTTTGTTGAACATTTGATGTTGCATGGGTAGGAAAGAAAAGAAAACTTGGTTAGTGAAGCATCTACGATCTTTGTTTTGGTAGAGTTACATTTTTGATTTAGCTTCATTGGCAGCTATTTCTCACAGATTTTGAAGTGCTCTGATAATAATTCACATGAATGTAATTTAAATAGCTACGTTGCTGTAGTTCTTTTATTAGTCAAATCTGGCAACAGGAAGGGCGACGCTTTCTGTCTTTACCTAAGCAGCATCTTGAAGTCACTCTCAAATTCAAAGCTGTTGTTGAGAAGCTTCAGTGCTCCCTTTTGCTCCAGCTCATTCTTATAACGATCCCTGAAGTGAAGCTGCACGTCATCTATAAACTTGTCCACGTACGTCAGCGTCAGGATCTTTTGAAAACCCACCTGGCCAAAAACAGGAGGGGGAGGGAAAAAGGAAAAAGAAGAAAGGTTACGATCACCATCAGCAACACAGCAAATAATAAAAACAACTAACAGTTTTCACACGTTTTTATATGTGTTTGAGTTGATACACTGTGTAACTGGAAAACTTACCACGAAAATTAACTCAAACTCATTGTCGAGTTTGTATTTTAGACTCAGGGCCTCGTGAGTAAACGAATTGTTCCCACTTCGCTCCTGCATAAAAAAAAAGAAAAAAAAGCCTTAAACAACTAAACATACGGTTCTGCTACAGCACAGGTGTCAAACATAAGGTCCGCAGGCCAAAAGCTGCCCATCCCGAGGGTCAGGTCTGGCCCGCAGCATGAACTTGCAAATTGTGAAATTTACACAGAAATCTGCAATTTTTTTAATGAAAATAACTGCTATCCCTAATTTGTCTACTGTTTTAGTGAGAGAAGTGGACAGAACACAAGACTTACACTGAGAACTTAACAGCAGACAGCAAAGTGCCAAAATTGTACTCATCTTTCTTAACAAATTTCATTTTTTTAAGGATAGTTTATTAAAGATTCTACTAATTTGCTTGTTCTGATATTGTTCTACTAATTTACTTGCTCTCTTGTTGCTCTCTTGCTATTGTGTTACTGATGTGGCCCGCTTGAGATCATTGCTGGGCTGAGTGTGGCCCCCAAACTAAATGAGTTTGATGCCCCTGTGCTACAGCTAGCCGCCTGGGCCTTCTGACCGTAGAAGTCACTATATCACTGGTAACAATTAAACCTCATCATGTACATTAGAACAATGCGTTTTGGGGCATTTCCATACATTAAAAAGTAAACTGTTTACTATACAAACGTTGCGCAATAAACTAGCGTCGGCTAACAGTTAGCCTTAGCCTTAGCTTCCCCAGCCATATTGACAGCTGCTTGATATGAGCCGACTGTTACCGGGGCTCACCTGGAGGATCACAGAGCGGATCAAAGCGTTGACCGGCCCCGTGAAGGACTCGGAGACCCCGGCTCCCTGAAAACACCACAACACAATCCCTCCTTTGCTGAAGATGGTGAAGAAATCTAGCATCTTGCCACCGCGTACCTGAGATTTAAAAAAACGAAACAACACACATACACTAAACTAAATGGTGAAACAGATATTTGAATGGCCCGGTTGATCTTTAAAATGCCCGTGTCTGCTCTTGAAACAATCCAGTCTTACCGGATAATACTTAAACTGACAGTAAATCCCGATCACGAGTGAAGCCCACCACCACAACTGTTTTCGACACGTCAGATGCAGAATGAGGAAGTGACGCGCTCTTCCGGTAACCCCCCCAGCCCCTCCCCCTTTCTACCTAGCTTTAGCGCATGCGCACATGGTCGTCCTGTTGTGGGACTTGTGGTTTCTGTTTCATTACCATATTTATGCACGAAACTAAATGTTAAGTGTAACAATTTGAAGTAAATATATCGAGTGAATGTAACTTTATTTGTCATCCACCTCCCACGTAATCACGTAAAAGCGTGTTAAAAAAAAACTTGTTCAACACAAATATATATTGACTTCCTCTTGTCTCTCAGCATGACTGTTTTTAGTGTCATACTAATTGCCTTGTGGGGAAGCTGCAAATCCCTGAGAAGTGGATGATCAACGGACTGTCTCCGCTCCCTAAACAACAACACTCTCAGCCAACTCTCTCCGACAATTAAACCACAGATGAGAAACAATATTTCATTGTTCGTACACAGTGAAAAATAACAATAAAAATAATCTTGAATCTTAAATAAATCATATCTTGCTTACAAATATTGAATTGTGTAAGACATACTCAGGAACCTAACCTGTCTTACTCATGAAGGTTTTCATGAAGAAATGGCTAGTCAGTAAATAAACATATGGAAATAAATAAGTAGTAATAAACCTGAGGGGTTGGCTTGACCACTCATGATAAGTGGATTTTACATGGGGCTTCTTTTAGAATCTATTTCTGCTACTTCTGCACACAAGGCAGTTTTTTTTGTGGCAAATGGAATACACTTAAATAAAGTAAATTTAACATGTTCCTCTTATTTGTTTCCTTTTCACAAAGGGTTAACTTCTTGCTCAATGAAGTATAAAAAAAGTTTGAGAAATTTTGCATTTGACATTTGACTGCAGGCTAGGGGGTGTCTTTTTCAGTAGCTTGTTGCTTCCTCTTTTATATGACGAGGTCAGTGAGTTTGTGTCTGATGCTGTTGGAACAGCTATTTCTCCAGCTTCTCCCTCAGAGTAATGCATGTAGGCAGCAGAGAAAACTCTTCTAATGGAGCGTTAGCCATGTATTTACTGGTAGATTTTTTGAAAGGAGCTAATGATGTTAACAACATGCATGGTAAGTTAAAGTACCCATCATTTCTCTGTTATGTACACGTGGTCTTTTTTTTTTTAACAGTTTTTGCTTGCATAATTGTGTGCTATGCGTGTTGTTCATGGTACCCTTTATGGCAGCTAAACTAGGAACGATTCACATCAAGTGAAAGAAATATGTATTCAGGTTGATCTTTTTTTTTTCAGGATTGCTCCAAAAACTGAAATCAAGAGTATCTTTATCAACACAGCATGAACAGGAAGCCAGAGTGACAAAAAACTCGGGCACTTCTGCTGTCTCAGCGGCGCCATCATCATCATCATCATCATCATCATCGCAGAGGACGACTTGTCCGACTAAGGAACAGTTACCTGTTGTTCTGAGCTCTGCCTCGAGGTGGAAGCGGAAATATGACGTGTTTGTGTGCCATAGCTCTGCCCACAGTGACGTTGAAGAGGCCACACGCCTGGTCTCATTCCTTGAGACTTCACCCCGCAACCTCCGGTGCTACTTGTGGCAGAGAGACAATTGTCCAGGAGGCGCAATTTCCACAGAGTTCTGCCAGGCCATGCAGAACAGTCACTTGCGGGCTTTGCTTATCACTCCCAGCTTCGTGCAGGACGACTGGTGCAACTATATGATGCACCAGGCTCTGGCAGAGGGACCTATGTCCAATAGGATGATCCCTCTTATTCAGAACCTGTCCCACTCCCAGTACCCCCAGGAACTGAAGTTCTATTACTACATCGACCTGAGCAAGAACCCAGAAGGCTATACTTTTGTCAACAAAACTGTACTCAAGTGTAAGTCACTGAAAAAAAATATGTTCTCTAGGCCAGTGTCATGAACATAAAGTGGCCATTGATTGTAAATATAAGACAACTGCCTATTCCTTCTGTTAGGAGGTTTGGTTACTTCTAAATACAGCAAAAAATCAAAAGTAGTTTTGGAAGAGAAGCCATCTTTATTAATCTCCTCTTATCATCTTCCACAGACCTCGAAGACCTGATTAAAAAAGAAAAGATTCTTGATTGCAATGTGGACAGATCTGGCGGTGGATTAGACGGAGAAGGTATGCCACAGGGAGACAAAATCACGCCAGAGTCCGCTGGGACTTCTATTCCGTTGGATATGAAACAGGAGAGAGATAAAAGCCTCGGTGACGCTTGTTAGGATCATCATAAACAGTGAAGGATGTGAGTGGAGAAAAAGACTGCTGCAGCTACAGACTGTTTTGCTTTCACACAGTGCAGGTGATGTTAAGGAAAGCTAAGCTAGCGGTTTTGTCATTTTTTTTTTGTGCATTATCACCTATGAGTGAGTATACGTGGTGAGGATGTTCTGTATCAGATTTACAAAAATGGAGTACACATAAAGTTGATCTGCATAGTTTCTGAGCTTGTAAGCTTGTGACCCATGAATCTGATCAATTACAGGCTATAACTTAAAGTGAGAAGTGGACATCAACATACAGCATGCTGTAACAGGACATAGTGTGTGCCACTAGGTGGCTCCCTTTAAAGACCTTTCATTGCAGTATCTTGTCTTTGGACAGGAAAATAGAGGAACAATATGTCAGTATAAAAATATGTGAGAGGAGCATCAAATGTTTTATTTGATAATGACTTCAGGACATTTAAATCATACTTACAAGATAAAACAGCAGCAAAACATGTTCTTCTTCTTATTGAATTTATTGAGTCACCCTAATGCATGCATCACTTCCACATAGTTAATATTGGGTTAATTGGTATCTCTTAACACCAGTCAGCCACAGCAATTACAACCACACTGACAGGAGAAGTAAATCACATTGACATCTGGTCACAATACAATGTTGTGCTGAGGCATCGCCACTCAATGACACCAACACACACAAAAACAGTTTAGGAACATCTAAAAAAAATAAAAAATAATTTAAGACAGCACAAGGTGTTGACCTGAGGCCTGAAGCACCAAGCAGGATTGCGGACTTGGCGAGGTAACTTCAGGGTTAACCCTGGGTTTCCGGTATCACAAAACTGGATTATCCAAAAAAAAGCGTTGAATAAGGTCAGCTGGACTTGTAGAATTTCTTGAAAGCCGCTGCTGACCTTATTCAGCGCTTTTTTGGATTACCATGACCTGGATGACTGAGAACCTTCACAGACATGAAGCTGGATTAATTCTTATCGAGGTACGTTACCAAGGTAACTTAACGGTAAACCTGACTTGGGTCAGGGTAACTTTCAGGATTTATCTGAACCCATTAAAAGGCTCCACCCACCGACCAATCAGCTGTTCGGGAAAGAATCACGTGCCCTTTCATTTAAAACCCAATTGAGATTTTAGCCCAAATCATGGGAAGAGCGTTACGGCATGAACACATCTCCCACGCAAAGAATAGAGTATATTTTAGCCATTTGTCCCCGCTACGCTCAAACACAGCTCAAAATCAGGATAATTTAATTCAGGCCAACAACTTGATCTATTGATATGATGTAATTGTAATTATTGTATCCCATGTAACTTTATGGAATTAAGAAATCCAACTCCCCAGATGAAATGATGTTTTTGTGCTTGGTTTTTATCTGCTTCCACATCCTTTGTACTCCAGAGGGGTTACATCTGGAGGCATGACACTAATTGTCATACACGTGATTCATCTGTGCAGCGCAGTGACTGGGTTTCGTGACTGCGTTAAATGTAAACTAACTGAGCCATTGATGTATAATTTTCTGCATTTATGCAATCTGCAATCCTTTGCCATGCCTTATGGCGTCTCTTCAGTGCAGCCGCGGCGTTTGACTTTTCGAGATTTCGACTGATATTTACGTTATTTTCTTCATATTTGAGGAGAATCAGTCTTTGCTCCTTTTTGCTGGCGGATCAGCGCTCATGATTGTGATTGGTCTGCTTTTTTAATTTTTATTTTTTTGTTTTTGTATATATATAAATGCAGCATAATCCTCCCATTTCCCCATCCCCCTAAACATTTCGCACCACAGTGAAAGATCCTTGATAATCTCTTCTTTTGTGGCAAGCCAACATTATATCATGAAAATGCAGACTAATCTTTAAAAGGCACAGATGTTCTGCGAGGCTTTGGTTTGTAACCATTGTAAACCCTTGTAACATACACACACGCGTAGTGAGTTATCAGGCTCCGGAGAACACATTTCAAAAAAAAAAAAAAAAAAGACATGAAAGGCACTTAAATTTAACATTTATATCATTAATAATCACATTGTACCAGATGTTGCGTGTTTTTTTTTTCTTTTTCTTTTTCTTTTTAATGCATTGCTGTTCATGTGGAAATCTGGTCTGGGGTTTTAATAACATCTGCTTGGTGGAAGGACTGACTACACATAAAGACGGATGAACAATGTTTTCTGCGCAAGGCTGGAAAGATGATTGTAAATGTGGGAGTTTTTAAGGGTTGATTCACTTCCGTTTAGTTTTTGTGATATGACAAGAGAACCTTAACGATAATATCTCATACTGAGCTTCTGTTGAATGCAAAGCTTTTCCAAATATTTAAATCTCCAAAGTGTATGGACTGTACAAACTACAGTAAACACATTGTGACAACAACGTGCCACAGTCATTTTCTGGATTCATTTCATGATCATTTCTTCATAAACTCAGCTGCTTATACTCCAACCTCAATACTAACGTCCTTGTCTAAAACCACACTGAAGGATTCTGTATATTACCGCAAGACCAGACATTTTCAGTTCAATAAACCCTGACTAAAAATAGGATCTCAGGTTTTTCATCTCAGGATTAAATGTAAAAATTGCTCACAAAACAAACTGTGGTTTCAGAGCGGGAATCCCCCTGAACAGGCGCGGTATGTGTAAGCATCCCAGGCTGAGAAAGTAAAACAGAGGACATAGTGTGGGCCACCAGATGGCAAGCTGTTGTGCTTCAGACTGCCAGAAGTACGAAAAAGCATTCAGCTGTTAGTCAGCATGGTGGTCTGAGCTGGGCGCGGTGGCACTGACCTGAACGTTTCTATCGGAGGTGAGGACACCCAGCTGGATGTGCTGCAGCGAGCAACCAGCTGGAGTAATTAAACAAGATCCAAACACTCGAACGCGATTGAGTGAATGTTGATCATACATTGCGGTGACAAACGAGGAGCCTGCACATTGTGCGTAGCGGCACGATGGTTTTATGCACAAAATAAGCTCATACAATTTACACTGGACACACCTTTTAACGTCAACCCACTGCAGGAGTATTTGTGATATTTCGTGGTGATACATTATTCTGTATATGCTTTGGGTTCATGCCTGTGTCAGGAACGGTCGGCTGCGTTGTTGGACCCAAGTGCAAGACAGAGTTGAATGAGGCAGGAGTTCGCTGCAGACACGGCAGAAAAAAAAGCAGGATGAAAAAACCATGGGACAAAGGCAAAATGACTGCAACAATGCAAGAGAATACAGGGAGAGGCAGGGCTGTAGATACACATGAGGGCAGAAGGATGACCAAACACAGGTGAAACTAATGAGGGCAGAGCACACAAGGGGAAACCAATAAGCAATCAAGGGAAGGACAAAGCCTGAGCTATTGTTTTATAGTGCTTATTTCCTTCTTGAACAATCGAGAGTCGAGTATCTTCGCCAAATCTAGTTTCCCTTACATGTCCAAAACAGTGCGAGTGTCTCAGGGCCGGGATCCAAAATATGATAACATTTCAGTATGGTTTTTTTCTTTTTTTCTTATTGAAAGATTTTGCCGTTTTCTTCGGTTAGCGCAGAAAGAATGAACAACAGCCATTGTACGCTGCGATGGACAAGATTTACAGACACCACAACTTGATAGTGAAATGCTGCTGTGGAGCTGGTGAACCCTTCAGGCCCTCTCCGAATGTTTACAGAACACTAACATCGTCCTTGGTCTCGTGCCAGAAAACATTTGTTCAGAGTCTAATCTGAGTTTACACTTGCGTAAAACAATTCTGCTGCCAGCAGATAGTGAAGGTATTTTGAGAGCGCGGGCGGCTTTTCCTAAATTTACTCACAGATTTGTACATTTAACCAAAAGGCCAGCACCTACGGCAAATAAAGCAGCTTCGAAGGTGACAGAAGCTCACGCTGATCTGGTTCTTGGATTTCGCTCTGCCATCTCCTTTCTTGACGGATTTTTAAAACAATACTCTAAACAGCAACTCCTCTACAGATGTAGGCAAAATATGCAGGCGTGTTGGTTAGCAGGGTTTGGGCAAATTATGAGAATTAGCAGATGACTATCAGATGACGCACAGAGGTTCATTAACCGCAGGAAGGCTTTTATGCAGCCATGATGTTTGGATTTGTCTGCCTCCTCCTGGATCAAAGTTCATGAGGGATGAACTGTAGTTTGAGGTCTTCCTAATCATAAAAAACAACCACAGTTACATCACTTCTTACCTCCCAGGCTACTTCAGGAATCATATTGCTACGTGAGACTCTTCCCCTTCTCAACAAACATATGGCCGTCAAGGCGCAGATGTGATCTAGACAAAACAAAACGGCAGGAGTTGAGGATGAAGCTTCGTAACTACAGGCAGCAGGTTTTCAGTGTGAGTTTGTTTAAAACACACACACAGATTTGGCCAAAATGCACTATTACTCAATAGGAACAAAATCCTCCAGATAAGCGATCGCAATCAATGTCTCATTAATATTTAACTGAGATCTTCATAACAGTACAATGAGCAAGATGACTAAAACAAAAATAAATAAGACATAAATCAAGTGCTACATTCCTGTACAGTTACTCCTGTACAGAAGTTATTTTGGGGCTTTAGCTGAGAATCTGCTTTATATACTCCTCCAAGTTTTAGTCCACCACTGAACTCCAGGAGAAGTGCTGGGGATACCAGGCTGGAGTTGGAGGTGGAGGAGCGGAGAAGGATGTTGGGGTCGGCAGTGCCGTCTGTATTCACGGGTAACGTGAAGTCAGCAGGACGGATGGACTGTGAGCACTTGATGGGACCCAGAGGGAGTGTGTCATGAGAAGTGCTTGGAGACCTGGTTCATAGGACCACGGTACGTCTTCGGGCGGACACGCTGGGTGGCATTTACGTCCCTCCCTCAGCGACAAGGACAAGGAAACATCATGCGACATGACCCACACCGCTGATGTTATGCAACTGAAATTAAATCAGATTTTCTAACTGCTCCACAGATGCCATGTTTACAAACTATGGCTTCGGCAAGGTAAGGAGGTTTATGCATGACCATTTTTTTTTTCAAAAACTATTTACAGATAGATTATTCCACTTGTAATTAACTGTATCACAAGGTCACATACATTCAGTTGACACCCACAGTGTCTTTAAAACACTTGGAATACCTAAAGATGATACTATGGCTTTGAGTGAAATGATAGTGTATCCTTGGATGTACTTTAAGGACCGGCATCAAACTCATTGCTTCTCTGCACTTAAGACGGGGAATGTTTGCTTAGATTAAATAACAGACTGTGAAAAAAACGGAGTTGAAACATAATCAGCTGAGGTGTATCCAAACTTCTGACAGCATGTGTAAGATTTTTTCCAAGTTTTCCAAGTAAAATGCATTCTGGCATTGCAATTTCCTTGTTTCACTTTAACTGTTGCCGTCAGGAAACACAGTCAGCTAGAGGGTGGTACGTTGTTTGCGCTTAGAGAAATGAGGCGGGTCGAGGACGAGATATGTCCGGCGCACATCCAAAAAAATAAAACGTTACCCGATAGGTGTGCTCAAGTTTCGACTTGTCAGTCCCACAGTCGTGGAATTTGGGTCTACCCTCTCCAAGCGCCCAGTGCGCGTACCCACATGCGCATGCGCCGAGAGGGAAGGGGACGCGCTGTAACACAGGCTCTACCCTGGACCGCTATCTGCATGCGAGATTTCATGCCAGTGCGGCCGAGAGAGAAGCACCCCGTGGTTGCCGTCTCTGCTTGTGAACTACGCTGTTCGGAGGGATGAGCCTTGACGCCCTCGTCCCATCACCGCCGCTTCTTCCCGTGCCCGTGCGCCGCGGCCAGACGCTCCTTTCTCCTTCGCCCAGCCAGTGAATGCCACCCAGAGAAACGTGAACTTGGTGGCAACAGTATTTGAACAACACAACAGCAGGGTCTCTCCGCGGATTAAACCTCATCTGTACGTACAGTGGTAAGTAAGACCCTCCCTCCCCAGTTCGTTTTTCCAGCGAACGCAGTGGCCTATGTGTGGTAAGAGTTTAGTGGGTTTGCAGAGAGACATGAAACAGCGCCGATCTGTTGTAACTGGCTTCACTGGATCACAAGATGTCACATTTAATTTAGCTGGTGCGTGGCAGGATTTGGAAGTCCGCGTCACTGTGATTACTTTGATTCAGTGGCTGCTCGCCTGTGGTCTGGTGGTCACATACATAGAGGCAAAACCTGGTCACACTATTATTGAATTAATTCAGCCTCACAGTCGTTAAATTTGATGTGGAAGTGAGTCTAAATTGCAGCCTGGTTTCACTGTAATTTCTCAGCAACTCCAACAAGCAGGCAATGAAAGACTAGGGCATATTTTTGGTCAGTGCTGGTAGTTCAGAGCCCAGGGATCTGCCTTGGCATTATTGCAACTGTTGCCATGAAGAAATGTGCTTTTTTTGTTTTTGTTTTTCCTATTTCTGTTTTTGATGATCTGCTGGAAAAGATTATTCTTCTTTTCAGATGTGTTACTTCGCACCAGAGCTTTGATTGATTTTTGATGTAACATTATATGACGTATGGAGAATAATACCTTTCAGAAGGCACCTTGGGGCAGTTTGCACACTCATCTTATTTTGATTACATTAGAATTAAATTAGTTTGGTTTTCCTTATCACATCCTTGTTTGCTCCATGCAAATAATGGAATGTAAAGTTAGGTTATACCTGGCAGTGGGAGGCGTTACCAAGACATATCACCTATTAGTCCTGGTGACGTCTTAACTCAGGACACTCAAATGTGACTGAAGTCGTTTCACAAGGTATGGATGTAGTCATTTGGGATTAGAGATGGATCACTGAGATCACTGGCATCATGACACACTCTTTTGTCTTGTTTTCATGTGTAATTTGTTTTTCTTTTATCTTTTCTGTTGCATTCAGCCAGTGAAGCAGCAGCTACATAAGAGAGATTGATTTTTCTCACAGATGTTGGATTTAATGGGGCTTGGAGATATTTAGCACATGGCAACTTGTAGCAAATGAGCTGAAACACATGATATGCCCTCTGCAGTAGTGACTCATTCCTGATTGAATCAATTAGACTTGGTAGATAAAAAAAAGAAGAAGAAGAAAAAAAATATGATGAACACATATCGTCCCTCACAACGTTCATCCCAGGCATAATGTAATCACCCTCTGACTCTGGTGCACTGGTTTTTGTAGTGAAGGCCCAGTGGTGTCCATTAGCGATTGAGTTTTGTTTTTGTTTTTTCCCCCAAAGTGAATTAGATCAAATTCTCCTCATGAGAAGGTATAGAACAAGGCTGCAATGTAACTGGACAAGGAAAGCCTGCGTGCAGTGCACAGTCAGACTGATCAATCTGTAACGTTTACACCCGTTAGGTAAAGGGGCTCTTTTGTGAAAAATGCTTATTATACTTAAGTTATAATTTTCTTGCTAGGTCCGCATTTCAAAATAACTCTATCAAGCTGAGAAGTCAGGCGCTGATGACATCGTGGTTTCACAAATGGGTTATTCATGTCAACATTAAGCTAACAAAGAGTCACGGATTCATCTTGTCTAATGAAACACTGAATGTGGTTTACTTGCAGGCGGCAAGGGGACGCCGTGTGTGCTGTTGCTTCAGAACAAGTCCGTTGTGGGTTGGAACATGCAGTCAGTTCAAGACTGTCAGTGTGGAGCATAGACGTTCTCACTTAGTTTTCTCTGAGTGCTGCAGCCCCGTTTGGGTGGATTGAAGGAGGGCTGCAGAGAATCGCTGAGGCACTCTAGGACCTCACTTCATGTGTTCTATATTAAACTTGGCCTAGTGCTGTTTATAAATGTACATTATCATCATTTTGCGTCCAATATTAAGCCATTCAAGTAATACACAGTTTCACATATTCCATTTTTTTCAGAATCAGAAAAAAAATTATTTATCCCTGAAAGGGCAATTAGGAGGGCGAAGAGCGGTACATAAAATAAGAGTAAGAGAATAAGATAACAAAAGAATAAAAATTGCAAAAGTGGGCAAAAAACCCCCAAAAATCATACATTCAACTGTATATCCATAGCGATCAGGGCTCTAAATTAACACACGCCAACCCACCAAAGAGGAAGTGGAGGAGGAGGATATTGGACCTTGTGAAAAAAAAAAAAGAAGAAGGTTTAACTGTAAATGGCTCCTCACTTGTCGTGATCACAAAAACAACATAATGTTCTGTCAGGATTGCCGAATGTATGCTAAAGAAAAACACACCGTCCGAAGACAGTTCAGAGAGCTGACCATGGTTAACCTTTACATACAAGCATTTCACAGTATCCCCCTCATAAGGGCTCATGAGTAATGAAGTGTTAGGATAATTTTTGTATGTACTTTGTAAACTTTCGAAGTTTCATTTTATTGTAATTATTTTATTTGGATATACATTCCCAACCTCATTGTAAGATTAATTTAAAGCTTTAGTTAATAAAATGATCAAATGAATTCAGTGGCTCTCATAATCTCTTTTCTGCACGGAAAAAAAAATGTGGCTAATGGACATTATGATTGGCTAGTAACTTCAGAAACTTAGCAGCCACATTGGCTGGGGGTCAAAAAAATTAATTTAGAGCCCTGGTATGGATATATATAGACTTAGACCGAGACAGACTTTAATGATCCAAGGGGGAAATTACTTGGTCACATTAGCTTAGCACATAAAACAACACTCTTTAAAACCACAAGTAAAATAAAGATAAAATAAGATTAGATTAAAGTAGTTTGCAAAACTGGGTGTGAACAAGTGAAACAGTTGTTTGGTCACTTCCATAGCAACAGTGGCATTGATCGCGTCACATGGAGTTGCCTTGTAAACTCCAACACCCAGGAGTGCGTCTCCATCCATCCTTAGAGTCTTAAAGCCGGGAACAGACGCACTATAGTCCCTATGTTTCCAGGTCTCCTCAAAACGCAAAGCACTTCTTACGACACGTTCCCTCTGGGTCCCAACAAGTGCACTCAGTCCATCCCTTTGACCTCACGTAAGGACACACATACACACACACACACACACACACACACACACACACACACACACACACACATCAAACTGAGCATCATAATGGGGAAGAAAGGGGATTTAAGTGACTTTGAACGTGGTATGGTTGTTGGTGGATTATTTCAGAAACTACTGATGTATGTACAACCATCTCTAGGGTTTACAGAGAATGGTCTGACAAAGACAGAATATCCAGTGAGCGGCAGTTGTGTGGATGAAAATGCCTTGTTGATATGAGAGGTCAGAGGAGAATGGGCAGAGTGGTTCAAGGTGATAGAATGCAGAATACCATCTCTGACGACATTCAGTGACGACATTCAGATGGCAGGGTCAGAATTTGGCGTAACCACACTGTGTCAGAAGAAACTGTAACATCGCCATTTGAATGAAGCAATGAGTAACCGCATTCAGCACATGCATGTTGACTTAAGAAAATAAGACTGCTGAACTGTAGCACTGCTAACGTTAGCCACACTCAGCAAATACAGAAACAATGCCATGAACGGTTTAATATGGCTTTTAATCTTGTTAAATGTTGCCCATTTCGCCTAATATTAATTATTACTTTAAGACTAGGTGACATTAAATTTTTTAACTGCAGGTGTGTGTGCACAGCGTACACCGGTCCCCCCACCCTCCACAACAAGCTTTCTCAACTTAATTAGTCTGATAAACATTGCTCACAAAACGTCAAAAGAAATGAAATATTCGGACACTTACTTTCCTTGTTTAACAGGAAGAAAATATAGAAGACGTGTAACATGAGCAAGAAAAGAAGGCTACTGGTGCTATAGCACTGCTAATGTTACCCACACTCAAACTACGCACCACGCAAACTATGTGATTAACCGTTTGAAATAGCCATAAATACACACACACTTAATTATTTCTTTTTAGTTTTAGACAAACTGCTGACCAAGTTAGACACGTTAATTTTTTCAACAGCAGAGCTCGTCAATGTTACGTTAGTCTAACAAATAAACATAAACTCACAAAACGTCAAGAAATGTAATATCCGTATACTTACTTTACTTATCAAACAGAAAAATGCAACTGTACCTACACCTTCTGAATTCAAGTTTCTGTTTTAGTTTTTTTATCAACGACTAACCTTGTAAATCCTAAATTCACAGAGTGAAGTAGATGTTGAACTCTGAAACTAAAATGTCGTCGACGATAGCTTCAAGGTTTCTTCTGAAAAGGAGAATGGGAGGGAAGGAGCGGAGCACATGGGTATCAACATAGACATTAATACATATTAATACGTATTAATGTCTATGGGTATCAACCGCGCAGCTGCCCATAATGCATTGCAACTCACAAAAACGTGATGACGCAAGCTTTTTTATCCAGACACTGTCTCAAAGGTCAAGTTGACTTACATTACTAATTCAGTTGGACCTCGATTGTCAATTTAGCATTTATTTTGTAGTTGAGACGTTTTTAACAAGTAATTTAATGTTATTATAACAACCTCAGTAATCATTTGTCCTACGGACATAGGACAGTGTTGGGCACGTTACTTATAAAAAGTAATTAGTTATAGTTACTAGTTACTTCTCCCAAAAAGTAACTGAGTTAGTAACTGAATTACTCCACTATAAAAGTAACTAGTTACCAGGGAAAGTAACTATTGCGTTACTCTTCTTTTTTTAAGTTTAAATATGTCTAATAATTTGGATTTTTTTCTTAGCAGGTTTCACAAGCCAGTAGCATATAGTAGAATTGTATAGACACGTACTTACACAGAACTTTTAACATTTATTGCTCCTCTGACCCCAACTGGTAGACATATACATCAGCAAAAGTCCGAGGTCGGACCTCCCGCTGTGAGAGCTGCTTTCCCACTCTTTCAAAAGTTTGCTGATATTAGAATAAATCACTGTGTCCTGATCAGAGCCCGGTATTTGCCACCAAATCCCCCTTTTCTCGGATGCAGAGCGCTGCAGTGATCGTTAAAGTGTGGGAGATCGCTGTACATGCTTGATATAAACACAGTCACCGTTCACCTATGTGCTTCCATTAACCATCGTGAAACAACACATTTGATTTGTTTGATTGAAAAAAAAGGAACAATTTCTGCCCTTCAGAGATCAGTCTTTATGGGAGATGATCAAAACTTGTTTTTGATCTGGAGCTTCTACAGTTATACAGTCTGTCAGGTTCGTCGAGTCATAACAGGCAGATGTAACAGTCAGACATGAGTCAGAGAGAAAAACCCGGGTCGACCCGGTCCAACCGTTGACTTTTCCTCCACATGCGGCATTGCTGCCGCTTACCCCTGCTAGTTTGGTGTGGGTGTTATTTGTGTATAACCTGAACACTGCCTGAGATTGGCTTATCGTGAAAGCCTACTGCACCTTAGCCAATCACCATCACCTATGAGGTTGTTTCGCCCCTCTCCCCGCCAAAAAAAAAAGAAAAAAAAAAAAAAAACAGCTTTGCGGTTCCCGTGACTGAGAGACCAAGTAACGCGCCCCATTTAATTTTCAGTAAAGGAAACGGCGTTATAAATATGGAAACAGTAAGTGGTTACTTTACCCTGTTACTGATAAACGCTGTTTATTTTAACGCTGTTTATTTTAACACTTTTATTGTTAAGATAACAAACAGTCAAAATCACATTTTACGGCGTGAGGATGGTTTAAATGCCACTGCCTACCTGAGTGTATATATATATATATATATACATATATATTATATATATTATACAGCCTCACAAAATGGCCGCCCCTACTACACTTCCCAGCAGGCCTCACTCCTCCCCCAGGTGTAGCTGCTCAGGTCCCCTAATTAAGAGAGAGCTGGGAAGAAAAGAGAGGAGCTCAAGACAGAGGAGGGCTTTTGCTGGTGTGGAAGGTGCTGGAGAATGGACGGCGAGGAGACTGCAAACAGGGGAATGAGTTAAAAGAGGAAGCAGGGGAAAAGGACAGATAGTTGTGGAGAAAGATTTTGGTGAGGTGGAAGGACTTACAGGACCTCCTAACTCCTATGGGACACCAGTTGAGTAGTAGTGGACTTTTTCTTTGGAGCAATAAAGTTTGTTTTCCTTTTTGAAGCTTCTGTTTTGCCTGCTCTTTCAGTTTTTGCACTGCCTCCACTCTTCCCGCTCAGAGTACCTCTCATGATGTCACAATGCATATACATATGAAATTAAAAGATACAGAAAATAAAACAAAGCGATCCATTTTGGCCTCGGTAGTTGGCTGATGGGAACGAGCTGCACCGTGAGCTGCACAACTTGTCTTCTGCTAATATTGCGGCATATTTCACATGGGGACTGAATGGGCTTTCAGCCAATTGCAGAGAACCTGACAGAGACGGCGTGATTGGCTCAGTGGGTGGGAATCTGTTCTCTTTTGCTGTTTTTGCCATCGGCGATGGACTGGTGACCCGTCCGGGGTGTATCCTCCTGTCTTCCCTGAAACTCTGCAGAATAAAGCTGGTGAATTAAAGGTCCTATTTTGCTTTCACTGCTAAGCACTGAAACTAGACCTCCCACACTGTCCTTCCATCCCAAGGTCAACACTAAAAACAAATGAGGCCTGCCCTTAAAATTTGCACCTTTCGGGAACAGTCTGAGGAAAGAGGAAATTAAGTCACTATGTTCATCACGCAAGTCCCTTTTAAAAGCACATTTTGTAATATGTAGCACCTTGCATAACTTTATTTCTGAGATACATCTAATTTATTCATTTGTATGCCATCCTTAGTAGCCAAGGTACCAAGGAATCTTATCGTTGTACAATTATAAACGAATGCTGTAAGTAGCCATCATGTTTTGAATGCAGTCAAATGTGATGCAAACTGTGGTGTGCATTGTATTCAGTGTATTCAGACATGCGACCTTGATTCAGTATGCTTTAACAGAATGTGACAACCAGGTGGAAATGGTCAGATGCTGCCAAAAATAATGAGCCGTGCAAATGTTTTCTTTCGTGGAGCTAATACAGATGAGACCCGTTTCCAAGTGGGATGTAATGTACCTGCTGAGTCACCAGAGAGTGTTTTACACAGTACACACACACCCACACTCACCTGTCAACAGTTGTGGATTAAACTTTTGAAGGCTGTTTATACAACCCAAATCTTTATTAATTTGTTCTTCATCTCATGACCGAGAATGAATTAAATTCTCACCCTGAGAAGAGTGAGAAGACGGCCGGTGGAAATGAATTTTTTGGTGATAGATGAAGACATGTAAAGTCAGCTGATTTGGGTGTATTTTGTGTGAGAAGATCAGTCAGAGTCACAGCAACACAGTTTAATTGCTGAATAAAGACAGGCTTTCTCTGCCGACTTTTGACTTTCTGCGCCAAGCAAGGTGGAACCACTTTCAGAAGTGAAATGAAATGTCCGCAGCTTTCATTTGCTGTCTATACCTTGGTTAACTTTTAATCTAACGGTTAACATTTAATCTAAATGGTTAATGTAATTTACATATTGTTTAATTATATTGGAAATTGTATAATGTGTAACTGGCGATACTTGTGTGGGTGTATGTGGGGGACACAACCTCATTGTAGGCTCCCTTTATCTGTCTGTGGAGCTGAATTAGCTGTCTGTGGTATATCGTGTGTGGTGACTTTGTAAATTGATGTGAGAGGTCAGAGAAGAATGGGCAGACGCTTAACAACTGGTGTGGGGGATATTTTCTTGCCACACTTTGGGCCCCTTAGTACAAATTGAGCATGGTTTAAATGTCACAGCCTACCTGAGTATTGTTGCTGACCATGTCCATCCCTTAATGACCACAGTGTAACATCTTCTGACGGCTACTTCCAGCAGGATAATGCACCATGTCACAAAGCTCATATCATCTCAAACTGGTTTCTGGAACATGACAATGAGTTCAATGTACTCCAATGGCCTCCACAGTCACCAGATCTCAATGCAATAGAGCACCTTTGTGATGTGGTGGAACGGGAGATTTGCATCATAGATGTGCAGACAACAAATCTACGGCAACTACGTGATGGTATCATGTCAATATAGACCAAAATCTCTAAGGAATGTTTCCATCACCTTGTTGAAAGTATGCCATGAACTATGCCGTGAAGAATAAAGGTACTTCTGAGCAAGGCGTACCTAGTAAAGTGGCTGGTGAGTCACCTGTTTGTTGTCATGTGCTATGGTCCCCTCTTTCAATTGCTACTGTTATGAGGGCATTGCCTGTGATATTTGTTGATTGCATAGTAAGATTTTCCTACGTGGCCCCACCCGAATTTCCAAATCCAAAAGCCACTGCTAGACAGACAATAGTAGGATGGGTGGAGAGGTGAAACCAATTTTGAGAGAACTCCAGATGAAGTAGTCACACTGGAGGTGATACAGAAATATGTTCAGCTAAGCATCCGTTAAAGATTTTCAATTATAGAGTGTCCCATGCTCCCTTTGCCAGTTTATTAGGTACACTAGTGAAAACAAATGCATTCTTATATAAGTCTCCTGCATTAAATCTTAGCTTCATGAAAGTTATGGTATTGAGCATTTGTTGAATGTATTTTACCAACACATGTTTCCATTATTTTGTCAACACAAATTTGGTCAGTGGGCTGGGCCAGATAAACACTTGTGTTTAATTCAATTCAGCTTAATAGCAACACAAACTACATCCTCCAAAATGATCATCCAGTTTAATTACAACCGTTCCCACGCCGTTTCAACGTAAACTATCAGTAAAGGTAATTTACTGCTGTGCTTAATGAGCAGGCAACTTGCTGTATTCATTATCTGACTTGAGCAGTTTACCCACGCCTATCTTGAATTTGCTGAATCATATATTTTAGCAAGCATTTGCCAACATATACATTATATGACTAATAGTTACCATACACCATTTAAATGAATTCTTTAAATGAATAGTTTGTTGATTATTCAGTACTTGTAACCATTTATTTATTTGTACATCTTAACATTTGTTTGTCACATTATTGATTAATTGATTTGTTTAAGTGTTACCAGCTACCGCGGCCATTTATTTACCTGGATATTTCAACCGATCACTTTTAGGCAACTGCTACAGCCATTTATCCAAGCTGTTTCACCTCTGCATATAGCTTGCTTACTTGATTATCTGTTAATTTGAAATATTTAATTTATTTAGACATTCATTAACAAGATACAAAGTAACTTGATAATATTTCACAATGTAGAATTAATGATAAATACTTTGCACTCTTGAAATGCGGAAGATGAGAAAGGAGCAGGATGTCGGTGAAACACCACATCCGTGGCCCAAAATTCCCCTCATCATCACCACAAAAGCCCTGCTGTGTAACCTCTAGGGTACATTCTGCACACTTTAAATTCTCTGAAGGTGCCTTTCGCCGTGCAGATGCTTTTAGAAACCAGAATGGGATGATTAAAGCCTGTGATGTCTTTGAAAGCTTTTCTCCATAAAAGCGGTCAAAATGTTACAAATGTGCACCAGATTTAGCACGTCTGACTGGATTAAACTCCGGGATTATGTGTTTTAGAGGCGATTTTCCATTGTGAGCATGGCGCACATGTTATTTTCTTCAGCGAGTGGGAGAGAGAGCTGGTAGGTGGAAAGGTTTTAGAGGAGAAGGTCATGTTGTCGTTTATGTCTGCGGTGTGTTGCAAGGACTTGGACCCATTTAGAATCGACCCAGTAAAAATCGCATAATAAATCTGTTAGGCCTTGTATTCTGTCTTTAGAGATTGCTAATGGTGCAAGGACACCTGTCTGTGTGTGTGTGTGTGTGTGAGAAGGCATGTTATCACACTAACTCCCAAAAATGAACACAGTGGCAGCATCTTCGATGTTTTGTGAGTGAATTAATAAAGGTGTGTGGTTGACCTAACCTCTTTTACCTGCGATATATTTTACCTTAGACAATGTCAAGAGCTCATGTTAGTGCATTTAAACCCACACAAATATTGATCTATAAACAGTTTCTTAATGACAGCACTAGCTCAAGTCTATTAATGCTGTGTGCCTACAGTATTAGCCCTCTTAGACCTCACCTTCCCTGGGGATTTGTGAAAAAAGCAGCTTTAACCAATACATTACTGACAACAGTTTCCCATGGACAACCTTTTCCGGAATGTGTGTGAATAAGCTCTTTAAGTTGTCTGTCTACATGTCTTTCGTTTGACTTGCAGCCATGCTTTGAAGATCTGTTCCTGTACGCCTCTCCTATTTTCTTCAAGCTGGATCACATCCAGACAGCTATTGTTCTGCTGTTGTTGTCTGCCTGCAGTCTCTGTGAGAAGGTCTTCAGCGCTTTACGACCTTGGGAGCTGCAGTATCTCCAGCTGTTGTAACTGCTTAATCCTTGCACAGTATGCTGGTGGAAAAAGACGTTTATGAGGCTATATGTAGGGCAGCAACTGACAATTATTTTCATTAGTGTTTCAACTGAGGTACTTATATGATTAGTCACTTGCTTGTTCCGTCTATAAAATCAGAAAATGGTCACGGTATGACACAAAAAACCCATGATGGCATCCTAGCTGTCTAACTAGATGTCCACTTTCAAAAGCCATTTTACAGTGATTTACAACAGAGGAAATCTGCAAATCTTCTTGGAAGCTGAAAACCAGACAATGTGTGGTATGTTTATGCCTCTATGTTGGCAACAGCTACAGCCAAAATCGTTATGTTTTCCGGTTATCTGTCCATCCCAGCTTACGAGTTTCTGTCTGTTTTGATAAATGCAATATTTTCAGAATTTCTCCAAATTTGACTTAGATATTCACTTGGACTGAAGGTGGAAGTGGTTAGAAGTTGGTTGTCGAAGGTCAGAGGTCCCTGTGAGCATGACAAAACAGGTTTCATGATTTCTCTCAACATGTCATATGTCAACATGGCATATGTTATGCTTATACTCGCTGACTGTGAAAATGGGCGAACCCCTTGTGCAGTTTTGAAGCTCAAAGGTTGTGGCTACAGGCGCTGCCATCTTGGCTAAGCCCGATTCCTCCTAACTCTCGTCTAATTTAAAAATCAAGTAGGTTTATAGTTGCTTGTCATTTCTACTCTGGATGTACAGATGCTGTGATGCTATGCTGTAGCATAATGGTGTACTTTCCCAGAAATGTAACTACTGCAACAACTGTGATTGTTGAAATGAATCTCCTTGTTCACATGTCTCAGTGGCCAGACATGCGGAGAAAATTCCTTTCTCCTTCCTCTCTTTTTTAGTCTCGTACGTAATGTGTCACTACTTATGGTGCACATAAGATGCGTAAAGAGAACTCTGATCTGATCTCAGTCAGAGTAACACGTTTATATACATTCTGTTTTTTCACATGAATGTCTACTCCTATTTCTTCTCCATGTCAGGTGCTTCAGCGATTTCAGCGAAAATAACTGTTTATCCACATTTATTAACTCTCTGTATGAGTAACTCAACTTCCAGTCGTCATTATGTGAAGCAAACAGAGAAACTCAAGAGGCTGCCACTTCACTGGAACAAAATTTCATGCAGTGCAGCAATGAGCTGAAGATGAGCTGATCAACAATCAGCTTCACATTGACATTTAAAAATACTCTTCTAATTGGTTGGCACAGGCATTAATTCTAATTATTTATAAATTATATAAGTAAATGAAATGTAAAAGATACATGTTGATTCAGATTCAGACAGCTTTATTAATCCAACCAGGGGCAATTGGTTTGGACAGCTTGCATACTATTATACTATGTTATACAAGGAACAGGAACAGGAAAGGAACAAATAAAAATAGATAATAAAGCAGAATGGAGCAAGTAAAATTCCAAGGAACACAATGTTATCAGTGTTTTATAAGTAGAATAAAGAGATAAGTAAGGGAAGTTCCCATTTGACCAGTAAAAATAAAAAACAGACATAAAAGAAAAAAAAGAAAAATCATTTTGTAGTTTGCAGTTTAATAAACTTCCATGCATGTTTCTGTTTAGGTTAATTAAATTGACTTGGAAATGCAATTTTATACAAGTGCAGAGTTAAGTAGAAAACCAAAAAAAAAAAAAAAAGTAGAAAACCAGGATGTTATACAAAAAAACTTTGGAGTTGCAGTATTCTTCAAGAGCTTTTATATGTCTGATTATTTCTTTGTTTTTACCACAGGGAGAACACCGGGCCCATCAGATCCCTGGAGGACACAGTGTTTTGACATGAAAGAGGGAAAAGGTGAGATGTTTTTTTTTTTTTTTTTTGACATCTGGTGTCTGTGCAGCTCCCTGGGAAGCTCTGTGGAAAAGATAAAACAAGAGCGTGAAAAAAATCTCCTCCTGCCGTCCTCACCCCCCCAACCCCCCACCCCCCAGGTGGCCAATTCACAACTCGCCATCAACCCCTTCCTTCCTATCACTTGTACTCCATCCCCAACTCCCATCGAGGATACCATCCCTATGACTGTGACACCTGGCCAGGTGAGAGCACAGCTGGAGAAAGTGAAGCAAGTCAAGTCAGTAGGCCCTGAGCGTGTAAACCCCTGGGTCCTGAAGACTTGTGGCTCCCACCTGACTGGCATCCTGCACTTCCTGTTTACCCTGAGTCTGAAGTTGAAAAGGATACCGCTGCTACAGAAAACATCCTACATAGTGCTGGTGCCAAAGACGCCCATCACATCTGGCCTCAGCGACTTCAGACCGGTTGCATTGACGTCACACATCATGAAGGTCCTGGAGAGACTCGTCTTGGCTTAGCTGAGACCCCTGGTGGCCCCTGTCTTGGACCCTCTTCAGTTTGCGTATCAGCCTCATGTTGGTGTGGATGATGCTGTTATCTACCTTAGAGATGGACAGGAGGTTTAGTATAGGACACTGATTGCCGACTTTGTGGAGTGGTCCCGGGCAAACCACCTAGTCCTGAACATGGACAAGACCAAGGGAATGGTCTTTAGGAGGAAAAGGACACCAGTGAAGCCCATCACCATCCAGGGCCTGGGAGTCCACATGAATGACAGGCTGGACTGGAGGGACAACAGTGTGCTCTGTACAAGAAGGGCCTGAGTAGACTACTTTTTCAGGAAGCTCAGGTCTTTCAATGTGTGCAGTGAGTTACTAGACTCTTTCTACCAGTCTGTTGTAGTGAGTGCCCTGTACTTTGCTGTGTTTTGTTGGGGGAGTAAAACCAACAAAAAAGACATCAGTAGGATCAAAAAACTGATCCAGAAGGCTGGATATGATCGGTAGGGAGTTGGAGTCGTTTGTGTAAGTGAGGGACAGGAGGATACTGGATAAACTGTTCTCCATTATGGGCAATCCACCCCAGCCATTACACCAAACACTAGAGGATCAGAGGAGCTCTTTCTCTAGCAGACTGATTCAGCTCTGCTTCCATAGTGAACGCTACAGAACTTCTTTTATTCCGTATTCTATCCAGCTGTGTAAGAACTTATCTTTTTATGACAATTAAGCTACTATGATCAATTAATTTCCCTTGTGGATCATTAAAGTCTGTCTAAGTCTAAGTCTAAAAGGAAAACATAGGCATTTAAAGTCTGCCTCTGTCTGCATTCTGCAGTGATTCCATAGTTTCCTAAACAATTACTGTAGAAACAAATGCAGCCTCACATCCGACTCAGAATGAAACACACTCCATCCACTGTAGCGCCAAAAAGATACACGCTGAATTAGAAGGCAGCAGTGTCATATCATATTTTAAGCTGCGAAATGACAAGTTTGTGTCATAAAGGAGTGGCGCACATCAGAGTGAAATCCTCAGGACATCCCTGTGGTAGTGTTAATCAATCATGTGGTTTCCACTCCTGTCTCCAAGTCTGGGCGAGCATGAGATTTACAGCAGTATTATGTTACTGTCATTGGACTGCAGCAAATGCATGTGCTGTCCCACATCTTAAAATGGACATTCAGCTGTGCACTTCTTCAGTTTGCTATTGATTGAAATGCCGCCATACTTACTCAGCGTGACATCTCCAGTTTACAAGCGTGCTTACTGTAACACATACTATGTATAACGTGTTTCATTTCACAGTGGTTCCTCTTTCAGACCATCGCCTCAGATGAAAAAGATGCTATTTGGACTTAGACTTAGACAGACTTTAATGTTGCGCGAAATAAATTGCCTTGTCATAGTAGCTTAGTTGTTAAAAGGCATTAAAAGATCTTCTGAGCTCCACTTCCCCTCCAGTGTTTGGTGTAGTGGATGAGATGCATTTCAACTTAGTTGCTGAGAAAGGTGGACTTTTTCTCTTTTCTTTGCCTGTCACCAGGATGACCTCATGCACTGTGTAGACATGAGAGGACCAGGAAGGGTGTGAAGATGTCCCAGAAGGCAACTAAAAGTAAGTTATTTTGCCGAAGGTTTTGAATTCTTCAATCCAGTGCTTCTGTCTTTGATAGTAAAACACCTATCGACACTTAACCCTTTACAGGGCACTCATTGAAATACTTGCAAATTATAAATTTCAGCCTTAGAGTGTTATTGTAGGACATCAGGAAACTGTTTTTGTGATTTATTTATTTTTCAAAATTTTTAATTGTCATGGAGAAAATCAAGATTAATGAATTTAACATATATGGTTCCCTGCCCTTAAGTTTGAAACCAATGTAAACATGTATTTACATCTTGAACATGAGTGCTGATTCAACCATTTGTCGGCATACATAATATCACATTCAACAACATTAGGCCTCTTCTTCCTGGTACCTAATAAAGCAGTTATGCTCAGTGTTCATGCAGAGGTGGACCTTACACATCAGACTCTGACTGGCTGAATGAAAACCACATGCTTCTAAACCTCACTGAGAGGATGAGACGTTGATTGCTGGCTTGCTGCGTTTCTAGTCTTTGTGGTGAGCTGATAGAACTTCATATTGAGTGGACAGACATCCGTGCATGCTTATAAGCTAAATTTCAAAAATGTAATGTAATTTACCAGTGATTTACCAGTAATGTAATTTCAAAATGTACTTCCCAGTTAGATAAACTGTTCTTTTAAGTGCCCATCAACATTATTCTCCTAAGTGTACATGTACAGGTGGTGGGAAAGGAAAGCTTACAAGTTCCCGTCATAATGATCTGCCAAAAACTTCAAAAGCAAACCATTGTTGGCCCCCACAATGCTCGTCAGTATGGGAATGGAAAGAAAAGAATACGAACATTCTTGAAATTAATTTAATGATGATATGGTTAGCTTTCCTGGCGTAGGACCGCTCAGCAGGAGTTTTCCAGAACGCGCCCAGTAGCTCAATTTTGGTCACAATCAAATCAAACTCGCGGCTCCAGTTTTTCCGAACGTCTCATCAAAACTCGACGGTTATGTAAAACGGATTTAACTTATGTGAAGATTCAAATGAGTTTCCCTAATTTGTCAGTTTTACACGTTGCCATACAACACTGTGGACAGCTTCCTGTGAACCTGTGCATTCCTCTCTACGTTAATTTCAGTACCTGTACTGTACTCCTGCTTCATATGAGGTCACATATGAGAGGGTTTTAATTGACACTTTTTGCGCAGTTTATTTGACATCAATGACAATAAATGTGTGCTAGAGGTATGTTACCAGTAAAATGATCCTACTTTTTAATTTGTATGTGTTTTCCTCTGTTTTTGTCTCTACTCCATCCAGCATGGTGCCTCAGGCTTATCCCACTTCTCCTCTTCTTCATCTCCTTTGTCACGTACTACTGTTCCTATGCCATACTTCAGAGGTAATTACACACACACTTCTTTCTTCACTCTTTCCTAGCTACTCTCCTACTGAGGTCACACAGTCACATAAAAGCCCATTTCTGGTAAGAAATGTTTTAAAGTCCTGGGGTTTGTGAGTCATTAACAGTTAAGAAAACAGCCACCATTCGTAATCATCAAGCGGTTAGAGCTGCTGGTCAGCTGTGGCCCTCGCACATGCCCATTCTTGCACTTTTTTTGAGCGGTCTGGACTCAGTTACAGGCACATCGCATTTGTATTTGGACTCAGCAGCAGTTTTCATGCCAGCTGTGGTAATCGTCTGTCTTTCAGTTACGGAGGCACCAGCAAGTCTCCCAACAGTAGCAAGTCGCTGTGTGGCGGCTGGCTAACCCAGAAGAAGTGGGAGAGCCTTAACTTCAAGTGAGTAATGGCACGTTTGCTTTTTTTTTTTTTTTTTAACGAACTGACGGGGAGCGCTTACTAAAGCAGCATGGTACGCCAACGTTTTTATTTGAACATAAGGTGCCAGGTTTCTTGAAACTGAACTGCTCTTTACCAGGCGCGAAGGAAAAGCACATTTTTGAGAGAAAGAACAGAGCTCATTATTATATATTTATGAAAAAAAAAGAGAGTTTCCATCTAAATAAAGATTACAGTAAGTTTCAGTCACTCGAGTGGAATGTCTTGATGAAATGGCTGAGAAGGAAAGTTAAATATCAAAACCAACAGTGACTCAGAATGGGCTCTTGATAAAAGTTCCTTGGAGGTGGACAATAGTTTGTTTTGTTAAGCGATCATTGTTCTACATTCCTGAATCCCATCTTGTGTAATTCTCTCTATCATCAGTTTGTTCAGCTGTATATCTGCTCGCCTTTCTCTGGGCTCTGGTCTCCTCAAAAATGTGACGTGGTCTCCATCTGTGTGTCTCGCTCTGAACGACTGAAGGGTCACTGTTTGTTTCTTCAGCCCACTAGACCTTCCTCTGGCTGCCCTTTGACCTTTAAAAACATTTCACATTCACAATCCTTACGTTTTACCCCAGCAAAAAAAAAAAAAAGATAGAAAAAATACAGTTTGTGTTAAGTTGCCGGTTCATTGGCTTTTCACATCAGTCATTACAGTCACAAGGAGACCTTCCAGTAAATCTCAGTGACATTTCTCTAATTAGACCCCTCCCTGGAGGTTTATCCCGATCTCCTGCGGACAGCTAGCTGGCACACGAGAGTAATAAATGTCTAAGGGGCTCACTGTCAAAGACCGTAGGTCATAAACAGCTGGAGTCTGAAGGCAGCGAACAGAGAAAAGCAACTGTTTCACATATTACAACCTGCCACATTTATCTCACTCCGCAGGCCTTGCAAATGTTATTGTTTTCCTTCCCTTCTTCTCAGCAGAGAAATGCCAGCGGAGGGTTTTAATGAGGGGAAATTATCATTGAATGACATCATGTAAACGGCCGATTTTCTTATAATGAGCCTGGTTTACCTGCTTTAATGGATAGCAGAACGTTTGGTAAATTTGAGGCCAAGTGATGAAGTCGTTTTCTTTGGCAGCACAGTTGCCATTGTCTACTGTGTGGTTTGATATTTATTTTCGCTAGAGAAGCAGTTTTCTTCATCCTCGCCGTGTTGAAACTCATTCATATCCGTGCCCTCTCAGCCGCAAAGTCTCCTGCGGTTCATCTGGACAGTGAAGCCTCGCACGGCGCAGTATTATGTTCTAATTCCTGCTCTGACACTTCTCCTGCAGCATTAGCAGACAGACGCAGCTCTTTCTCCAACTGGAGGATTTCTTTTGGCGGGAGCATCTGTCAAAGCTGGCATTACCTTATGGCATTAAGGGCAGTGGTATGTTGATTTTGCACGCTATCCACTGCTCAGCACATGTCTCACTGGTTGATTTACAGATTACCATTATATCTTTCCCATTTCTACTGAACTGATACTTCTAAGCAAATTATGTTAAAACAACATTTATTCTGTTCTCAGATTGATTTTATCATTACGTACCACATGGTGAGATCCGCGGTACTTAGGAGTCATAAAAGCTGATTTATGAAACCCTAATCTTCTTATAAGTGAAACACTAAACTGCAGTTTGTCTATGAGTCGAAGCTCTGCATACAAAGTTGTCAAGTAATGTCTAAGCTCCAACGGTTTCTCACTTTCTCTCCCAGAGCTGCTGCTACTGAAAGTTCTCGCTGTGACAGCAAATTATCAGGTTCCTGCCAACATCAAAAAGTAGGTGTGAATTCTAGCTTGGACCAACTTAGCTTAAAGGTCACCATGTTATTGTTGAAAATTTAATTTATGTTGTTTCCTTTTTGTTTTACGATATGACCATTTATTTTATTTGACTGATAATTGCTATATGAGGATTTGCTTGAACAAAGTGAGAAAAACAAACAAGCAATGCAACATATCTCCTGGCCACGTAACTATAGAACGGATCATGTGGGGGCTGTGTTTCTAAAATGCTGTGCTGCTTGAGATTGTTCAGAACATTAAAAGACAATTGCCATGTTTCAACTGTGCACTTCTCCCGTGTTTTCTCTCCACAGCCTTGAATGCAGAACCTGTGTAGTAATAGGCAACGGCTTCGCCATTAAAAACAGCTCCCTGGGAAGCATCATCAACAAGTACGACGTGGTCATTCGGTATGCGTGAGTTATTTTTAAATTTGTGCAATGAATATTCATTATTCATATTCTTCTTTGATGCACTGACCATGAGAGTGCAGAATTAAAAAAAAAAAAAAGTTTAGAAAATTCAAACTCCAATCCAAATTAGGGTTTTATCAAGAAGTGACTTTCCTGTTTTATATTTTTTCTGACTCAAAAATATCATAATATTAAACCCAGATGTTTTCAGAACCACCTCCTCTTTAAGGACAGCTAGGACTGGGAAGTTAAGAACAGACAGAGCCTTGCTACATGACCTTAAAGAGTGTGGAGGTTATTTAGAAAGCAGGATAGAAATTCACTTGGCTGTAGACTAAGGGTGGACAGTATCCAACTATGTAACCATGTGACTCTGATGCAGAGTCATCAACTCAGCAATTAGCAAAGTTTGGTGTCAAATCAACTTCTTACACAAGAGAAGAAAGTAAGTTGATTCAGGGACAAAGGCACTTTGCAAATCTGACTTTAAAGCCTTGGAATGAGCACATGCATTCTGAGTTTTTATAAGCCTCTTTCAAACAGCCAGAATTTGGCCTGGTCACAATGCATTTTTCTCCTCACCCACCAGTCCTCCTCCTCCTCCTCCTCCTCCTCCTCCTCCTCCTCCCTCCTCACATCTCTCCCTCTCTTCTCAAAAGCTAATGGTTTCCCGGCCAAATGGAGTAAGGTTATTGACGTTCAGAATTCAGTGCATGCCTGAGAGTTTGACGTCACCGGGCCGGTTCTGTCTTAGAAACTGAGCTAGGCTCCTTAAAAGCCCATCCAGACTTAAGTTTCCGAAGTGCAGACTAATCATTTAACCAAATAAGGCCTCAGTCTGTGCTACTGTGCTTACCAATTGGTCAAGGATTGAATTGTTCAATTGTTGAAGGTGTTGTGTTAGGGTTTCTTTTTTAAAGCATCACAACACATGCGTTTTCAGATGGAAGCCCATTGAACACTGTAATTGTACTCCTTGCAGGCAACTTTTGTTCCCCACGTTATGTTAAGGCATGTTTTCGTCAGCTGCATAACATGTAACAGAATATATGTGGAGGGATGAGGAAGGCGGTGGATTTGGGTGTGAGGGAGGGGTGAAGGCAGTTGAGAGTGCGAAGGTGGAAGTAGGCGGTCCTGGTGACTTGGTTAATGTGGGGCTGTAGTGAAAGTGTGGAATCCAGAATAATACCAAGGCCCTTGACCTCGGGGAAGGCTGAAATTGGGGAGTTGGTGAGGGGTAGTGGGATTTGGAAAGGGTAGATATTGTGCCAACCAGGAGGATTTCGGTCTAGTCACTGTTTAATTTTAGGAAGTTGAGTGTGAACCAGAGCTGGAGTTCCTTTAAACAGTCACGGTGGGACATGAGGGGGGGGGGAGTGAGGTGGGTTTGGAGGAGAGGTATAATTGGGTGTCTTCGGCATAGCAGTGAAAGCTGATTCTCTGAGGATGTGGCCAAGGGGAAGGATGTAAATACGGAAAAGGAGGAGTCCTAGGACAAGCCTTGGGGAACACCGGGTGTGACAGGAAAGGGTTGGGAGCAGTGGGAGTTGACCTTGATGTAGTGGACGCGGCCGTAGAAGTATGACTTGAACCAGAGGAGAAGTGTGTCAGTGATGCCAATGGCGGAGAGTCTGTTGATGAGGATTGAGTGGCAAATTGTATCAAAGGCCGCAGTTAGGTCGAGGAGGATGGGGATGGACAGGAAACCGGAATCAGCAGCAGTCAGGGAGTCATGAGTAATTTTAAGTAGAGCTGTGGAGAGAAGAACTCAATGAAATCTATGTTTACGACCTTAATACATATTGTTGTATGTCACACAAAGGAAGCTGCAGGGGGTTTCCTGTGCGTTACAAAAGCCACTATCTTTTTCACAGTACTACTTCACTGTGTGTTGTAAGATATGACAGTGTAGCCTATTCAGTATAAAACCAATGCAATCTTTTTCCATGTATAACTTTAGACAATGAAATTCACCAGCAAATTGTTGATGTGCAGCCTCCTGTGTCAGTAACACAGCTTCTTGTCTCATGCATGTAACAGACATTAGCTGAACAGTAGCTTTCAAGTCATGATGAAGAGCTGTGCTTCATATGTAACAACAAATGCAGGATGTTTGTTTTTTTGAGGGGCATATGTTCCCTACATTTACATTTACCCTATTATGGCATATGGAACATATGGAACATGAAAAAGGATACTATGTTCCCTAGCTCTGTAGGGCACTTAGTGAGAACTTGGAAAAACTGCTTTCCTCAGGGTTTAAGGTTAGGTCAGGGTGTGATAAGCTCTACTTCAATATGAGTCCACGGGCTATTCAGTATTCAATGAATACAAACGTAAGATTTTTTCATTGTGATGGCTTCTGTTGTCAAATCACTCAAAAATTTTTTGAAGTCCATTTGCAATACGCCCATTCAATAAACAGTCTGAATATTTTATTACTTCAGTGCGTGTGTGTGACCATCACTGGCCCTCCCTGGGAACCACCTTGTTGATCTTTATTGAGTGGAGTGACCTTGTGTGGCAGGGAGGGCAGTGCTGCTCCTCAGTGAATAGAGGGGGAGAACAAAGGACAGAGAGGATGTGGAAGGAAGGACAGTGGAGGTCTTGTTGATGTGATCCAGCACAAGCTGGCAGATGACACCACACGTGCATGTGGGCCATCCCTAAATATGAGTGGGACCATTACCAGGGCCCAGAGTTGGGTCAGGGGACCAGGCCCCCGAGAACCACCACCCCAGTGCGGGGCGAATGGGTACCAAGACTAGAGAACCACCATAGCCACGGGGGGCGCCACACCCCGGCCGAACCAAGGAAAGGCAACTGGACTAATCGTGCCAGTTTGTGATGGGTTACAACCACAGAGTGTCTTATTTAAACCTCAACTCCCCACCAGTCCTTTAAAACTGAAGAAGCTACTCAGAAGAGTGGCGAAACATCTTCAAGATGTCCAGGTCTTTAACATTTTTGGACATTTTTGTGACTTGTGAAACAGAATAACAAAATTCTGGTTTCATTACGTTTCTGCCTGTTTAACACTATCTTGCCAAAACATTAGGTACGCCTGTGTAACAGTCCCCCTTCATGGCTATTCTATTGTTCGGTTTATGTAGAAACCGCATCAGATTATTTAGAGGAGGTTTTAGTCTAGCCTGCGGACTAAACTGGGGTTGTCAAAGTAATAGAAACATGTGTTGGTACACCATTGTAAAGTTCAATAGTACTACAAACCACAGCCTTCAAAATGAAAACACAGCTGAATCAACAGCCCTCTGTTATTTTAAACAATTGTTGAATAGCTTCATGAAGATAATATAATAATATAATTAGCCGCAGGACTGTTTTATTAGAATGCATTCATTATTGCGACTGTACCCATTGAACTAGCAGTTTGCTCCAATTGTTTAACTTGTGGTGGCAAGTGCAAAGTTGGCACGCCCCATTAGTCAGGGTGGACACAATAATGAGATTCAGATGCACGTCAAAGATTTTTTTACCTTTAATGTTCTACCTCTCAAGCTCATGGCATGAGTGCATAGTTACCAAAAACACACACACAAACCTCAAAAAGGGTTTTGAGGAAATGTTTTTCTGAAATGTTTCATGTTGTCTTCGCCTCAGGTTGAATGACGCACCAGTGAGAGGCTATGAGGAGGATGTGGGAAACAAGACCACCATGAGATTCTTCTACCCTGAGTCAGCCTCCTACAACCCTGCACTGCACAATGAGCCCAGCACTCTTATGGTCCTGGTGCCTTTCAAGCAGCAAGATCTACGGTGGCTCAAAGAGATCCTCTATAATGAGAAGAGGGTACAGGATATGTGTGAGAATACACTCTCTCACACAGACGCACACACACATCTATCCCTCTCTCTGCTTCACATAAACGCACTCTGTTTCTCTTTAGACTCTCTTACCAGTCACCCATATCAGGAACAAATACTTAAAAGGTTCGACTCCAGTGATGCCAGTGCCCTTCAGAGTTAAATGTAGTTTCCATCGCAGACATTCTTCACTCTCTTGCTCCCGGCACCTCCGGCTTCGAACCGCTAATAGTTGCAGGGTCATTACCCGCTAATTTGCACATCGATTTAGTTGCCTCCAGAAGCGCGAGAGTCATAGGTTAAATTGCAGCTACGTTTGCGTAAATGAACTCTTTCTTCTGACCACAAATAGCAATACTTTCCTCTCTTTCTGTCCTTTTTTTTTCATAGTTTTTCAGTTTTGAGACAACCTGCGTCTGTTCATGTGTCTATTCCAGGTCAGGAAAGGCTTTTGGAAGCCCCCTCCACAGATCTGGTTGGGTGACTTCAGTAAAATCAGAGTGCTGGACCCCCACTTTTTGCACCACACTGCAGAGAGACTCCTGCAGATCCCTCTGCACCCCAAGAGTAAACAGGTGAGTAGTCGCTTAAACTTAACTGCTTTGAGTATTGAGAATCTCCATCGCAAGTTTCCCATGAAAACCTTTGTGTTCACCATCTTGAGCACCTCCCCCTCCTCCTCATTTTGCAGTGCACTACTTTCACATGAACGTTATCAAGGCAGGATGGCACGTCCTGATTAGACGCTGCTCCTCTAACGAGCTCTGTGATAAACAGTTTATTGGAAGAGGCACGTCTGTTGAAATGTTGTAGGGGAAATGCTGAAGGCCAGTAGCAATTCTGTGGATCTGGTTTCTGCACAATAAAGATTAGCTTCTGCTTGCTATTCTGGCGTCTCGTTACAGGATAAGTGTGTCATGTCACTGGGAAATAACTGGCTTTTGAGGGTAAGCCAAAATGTTGTGTAAATTTCAGCCAGATGCTGTTTGTAGGACAGTTCCCAGTATTCCTTCTCAGCAAAACTGATTATAGCCGTCTTCTCTGGAAAAACGTTCCACATTATGACCTTCCCGTTAGTTTTCCCTCGATCCCGAGGCTTAGTTGATCATCAATGAGCGTATTTTGCAACTTTTGGCTCAGTGAGTCAAACTTAAGGATAAACCAATCCCATCATCAGAAACCCAAAGAGGAAAAGTGGATACATACACCAAAACCAGCTCAGGGGAGAGCAGCGATTGTGCAATGTGTGAACGTGACGCAGGGCAATTGTTTTGCAGATCAGAGTTTTGAACACTGTGGGATTTCACTTGGACTGCAGCTCGTGCAACAGTGAAGTATTTATTGGCCCACTGCATCCCATCTGCTGAGTGGAGCTTGTTGTGTGTTCAGTGGGGATGGTTCCCTGACGTGGGCCCTGGGCCAAGTGTAGTTTTGGTTTTTTGCTTGTTTCGCTCTCCTGGTTCCTCTTTGTTGAAAGAGTGTTACCCTGTCGGGTCGCAGCACAAACAGGTTGCTGCGTGTGCGCAGGCGGCGATCTTACAGGCAATCAACGGGCTCGCTCCAGTGGGCTCTCTTTAGAGGCTGGAGGGAGAGGAAGGTGATCAGAAGGAGGGAGAAGATGTTCTCAGTTGTGTTGTGTTTCTGTGCTTATATTTCCCCCCTCTGTTAATGACCCTGCCAATAAGGGCAGGACACCATCAGCAGATGCACTCATAGAGTTCATTCTCTCACACATGTAACCACTTCCTCCTCCCCCACCCTGGAAATGTCGACATTTATTTTTTTCTCAAAGTGCACGATGAAAAAAGAAATGCCCCCGCGCATCCCCCACCCACCCACGCACACACACACCCACCCACCCACGTGCACACACACACACACACACTTCTGTAAGCCAGAAGAATAGAGACAAAAGAGAGTGCAGTTGCAGAAGTGAAAGGACATTTGTTCTTTTTTCACACCACAGTTGACTTGTACACCTTTACACGTCTTTTGCCAAACTGCGCTTGGCCCAAGGTCTCGTAGGCTACAAACCTGGCACAGCGCTCATAACTTGCTCAGATTTTAGAGCGAAGCGGGTTGTTATTCTAACATGTCCTCATACATAATTAAAAGCTTCGGAGAGGCCATTGTTCGGGTACAGATGGTATCAACGGCAACAATGTTTGCAGCCGGGGCTGGCTTCCTCCATGGCTGTCATCTGAAAAATCAATGAAGTCAAAGTCATTTATATGCACCTTTTATCTGAAACTGAATTCAAACGTTAACACGATATGAAAGTTTGATCAAAGTCAAATGTTTTGCGCAATCGATAATTTCTCAAGCTCGAGAAAATATTGGTAGTAAACACTGCCATGTAGACCAGTGATTATATGGAAAGCAAAAAAGGAGAGGAATATGAGGAGGCTCTTTGAGAAGTACCCTGTGTCTTTGAAAGGGGTGGGGAGAGTTTCTTGTTTCTCGAGGTCATGTGGAAATGATTCTTCTCTTTTGCCTCTGTGAACATGGATAATCATTCACAGAGTCATGCTTGGAAGTAGCAAACAACACAGTGAAACCTCTGTGCACGGAGAGAGCCAGCCGGGGACAACACAACAAACGCGTCTCATCTCATTAAATCTCACATTAGTTTTCGTGCCTGCTTTTCCATAAACAAGCAGAAAGTAGTGGGGGCTGATAATGTTCTGTTCTGCGTGATTGTGTGAATGTTTGGTGTGTGAATTTTCTGCTTGCAGCGAAGGCTGTTCACACATGGCAAAAACTGCAGGTATGTGTGTTTTACGTCTGTTTTTGGGATAATCTCTTATTGTTTTGTGCAGGGTTGAGTTCCCCAGCTGGAAATAAACTGTGTGGAGTTAGACAGTGTGCTTATTAGAGAGGTAACCCACCAGGATGTCTTGTGATTAAAAACTACAGTCTCTTTTAGATTTAGATTTAGTTAGCTGGGACATGTCATGAGGGGAGTTTTTAATGAAACCTTGGGTTCTGGCTTCATGTAATCTCATGTAAAACCTCCATTTACAGAGCTAATAATACATATTTAACCCTCATCTTGGAGGTGGTGCCGTTCTACTGGTTCTACTGAATGCTGATCTGACAGGGACATATTTTTGCAGAGACTTGTTTTTGCTTGGTTTTTGTGGTGATTATTGTCAAACAAAAGCATCAGTTAATCTCAGTAGTTAGCAAAAGTCATGGATGTTTTTGAGCTAAACTCAAGAGTCAGCTGGATGGGTAACGTTTGAGGCATAAACCCTAAAACCAGCTGTAATGCTCAGGCAGGCTCAGACTGTTCAACTTGTGGGTGATTTGTGCTTTCGGTTTATTGGGTTTGAAGGAGTTTTATGAAGTAGTGTTGTCCCCTTAAAACCTAATGCATTCAAATAGTGCATTCAAGATATGTTTTGATGCATTCAAAGCAGCGACAGTTGAGACGTGGTGGGTAACAAGGCGAAAGTGATGGGAAACGGCACATGGTAAAGATGTTAACCATCAGGCCGTGTAGGGGTGGAGCTAATTAATTCAATTCCTCTGTCTTGTTTTCGATTCATGTAGACTATTCTAGCTGGAGCTTTAGTGACTACATTTTGGTAAAACTCTCTTTGGCAAAACTGATTACTCATGATTAAACTAAATGAGTGGAAATGAAACAGTTTGAACAAAAAGTTAAACTTTAACAAATATGGGTATAGTAGATGTGGGGTTTGATCTCAGTTTGCTTGCTTGCCAGACCTCTCTGTTTTGTGCCATCCAGTCACCGATCCCCATAAAACAATTAAAAGGACTGTCAACAAATCTCAGATTTTGTAGATGAAGCAGAAAGCTGTTGGTCGCACACTAACATATACCCGTCCCTGGCTCTCCCTTTTCCTCTCACTAAACTCCCGCCAAAGTAAACCCTTCCATTTAGGCCGTGTAATTTGAGGTTGTCAAACACCATCTGCTGAAGTGAAGGAGATGTTGTCATATCTTTCTCAGGCGTGCCGCTGCACTTTGTCTCCGTTTCATGTGCAATCAAGGCTTGAAGTCAAGGCGAGCCAGTACTCACGTACGCTCTGAAACATCAAGGGCAAAATACGCAACGCTGCTTGTCCTTGGCATCAAAAGAGCTTCACTTCACGAGTGAGCTTGTTGAAAACAGACAATCTACAGGACGACGCTTGCAAGTGTGCGGTATTTTTTCTCTCTGAAGCGTCCAAGGCCTTTGAGTGCTGCTAGGAAGAGGCAGGCTGAGACGGCGAGAGAAGGTGCCACTGCGTTGTGGGAATTAAATGCAGCGAGAAGCCCGCGTCGTGCAAAGCACACGCATTTTCGTGAGCGACTGACTCTTCAGGAAATGAGCGCTTCAGAATGTTGATGTGCGCCTTTTTTGTCACGTGACTGGGATGCTCCGGAAATGCTGCACATTCCGCAACATTGAGGTGGTTTTGGTACGTGATGCACATGAGGTAACACAGGGAGGTCGTTAGACTCAATTATGCACCACAGCTGTGTTGCTCAACTGCACATGAAGGTCAGCTGCAGCAATCTTTGTTTCTCTCTACTACCATCTAGTGGTCGATTTAGATAAATTCATTCACTTTTCAATCTCTAGCTTTCACTACGCCACCGATGCAGCTTTTTCATGTGAATGCTCATATACACTTATATATGACTCACCAACTGTACTGTCTGCATTCGCATGGTAGAACTGCTTTCATTTAACGTCTCACCACGCTCATGCACTTGCTTACTCTCATTGTATGTTTCCATTCTTTCAGGTGGAGAGAGACATGCCACTAGGAGCAATGTAGAGATTGTAGTATATAATCACAGGACATCCTGGGGGGCTACTCCTCTAATAAGCACGCTATGAAACTCCCACAGCTTTATTTACAGCTGGAGACCTTAACCTTCTGTAGTCTGACACAAACAAACAAAATAGATTATCCTAAAAATAGCACTACAGTACATATTTCTGCGGTTATTAGGCTTACCACGTGTGATCAGCCTTTGCTGAAAACAGAAAAACCACACACAGAATATCATCTGCCCCTACTGCCTTCTTCTTATTGCAGTTTGATCCAAGCGCTGCACGCACAGCTTGTGTGGAGAATCATTGCCGTAGTCTGTCATTACTTGTTGTTTGTTCCAGAATCCAGTGCATCCTACCACGGGCACCCTGGCTATCTTTGTTGCTCTCAACTACTGTGATGTGGTCCACGTTGCTGGATTTGGATACCCTAGCATAAAGAGCCACAGGCAGCCTATACATTACTATGGTTACGACACCATGAGGTCTATGAAGGTGGGTACAAATGTTCCAAATGCAGTTTGTGTCTGAACATGCACGTTGGCATTAAATTCTCTGAATACTGATGCTCCCTGTTCTCTCTGTTTTTTTTTTTTTTTTTTCAGAATTCTTACCACGACCTCAATCACGAGGCAGAAGCCTTAAAGAGACTGGAGGAATCGGGGGCCATTTTTTACCTGCACCCGCACTCATGATGCTTTTCGAGTTCAGTTTCATCCCAAAAAGTAACTGAATGCCAAATGTTTTTTTTAATTTGGTTTTGGTTTTGATCACGAGACCAAAATCAGAGATTAATGTGCCTTCTGTGGTGGGATATGGGACAGTTTGCTGGTTTATTAATTCATGACTTGATGACACGACAGTCGCACTCACAGCACTGTTGAACTTTTACCTCCCTGGCACTTTATATTCTGTAAAACAGAAAAAAAAAATGAACAGCGACTCTCAACAGGCTGTGCTTTGCTAGTGTAGCCTTTGGTGTATTTGCTGGGAATTTTGCAAAATTTTCTGTACTTTTGCAGCTTTTGAACTTTTAGAACTTCACGGGAGACGAACTATGAATGTGCTGACACAGTGGTCTCTTTGTGAGAAAATCCAGCAAACAAGTTACATCTGATTGCGTTCGATCTCGGATAATTCCTGGCTTTGATTGTATTCCATTTTTTACGTCCTTGTGATAGCGTGGGCTTATTGCTCCCGCACTGTAGAAATCAAACATTTCAAATTACAGAAATTTCAGAGCCACGGATTTCATGTATATCAATGAGACTGAAAATGAATAAGCCTACTTTAATTCTCTATAAAGTACACTCACCAGGGTTTGAGATTCATTTTCCATTTGCACACAATGTATTCTTCTCAACTCTGTTTTACACTACAGAGTGTGTGACTTTATGGGGATTCACTTTCAATATACATTTAAGTTTAAAAGTAAGAAGAATGTATTGTTCGCAAACTTAAAAAAATGGTAACTTTAGATATCTTGGACTGGAAATACATCCTGTATTTTGCTCGTTTAATTTATTGAATTGTTTGTGGGTTTTTTTAGATACAAATGATACCACTGGATATTTTGTGATGTACAGAATGAAATACATTTTTTTCTTTAATTAAAATGTGACCAAAAAGGACTTCAAAATGATGAGATTGTGATTTAACTTATTTATTTCCATATAAGCGATTGAATGTTTCTGCCGCTTGGAAGTGGCTGGTGGTTAGCACTGTGGCATGGGAGCTAGAAAGTTTTCTCTGGGTGATCTGGCTTGCTCCCACATTCCAAAGACATTCTCGTTGGGTTAATTGATGATTCTAATTTTAGGTGTGCATGTGAGCATGAGTGGCTGTTTGTCTCTCTACGCTAACACTGTGATAGACTGGTAACCCGTCCAGGGTGTACACCGCTACAGGATAACTGGTATTAGTCGACGGAATGGATGGTGGATGGAAATAAATGCGCTTGCAGTGAGTTTGAGACTGGGTGGCGCAGTGATGCAGTAGCTAGCACCGTCGCAGCAAGGATGTTTGAGCCCATTTGTCGATTGGAGACGTTCTGTGCTTCCATGTGCTCCCTGTAGATGTATGAGTTGTCTCCTGGTGTTCTCTTACATTCCATTGATTCCAGGGAGGGAAGGGTGGATGGGTGGATGGAGTTTGACATGAATTTTAGTATCACTATTCGCCACTAGATGGCAGAGAGCTTCTATTGCATGCATAATGTACAGTTTGCAATCTACTGCACTGCACATGGTGCAGTCATGCAGCAGCCCCGTCTTAAAGTGCCTGGCAGTAACGGTAACAATGGAACCAGCACTTGTACATGTGCTACAGAACATTTGCAGTCTATACATCTGGAAAGTCATGAAATTGCACAGGGCCAATAACTGAGAATGACAAACACACATTGCTCCTAGGGACATGTTAATGATGGTTTCTGCTCTCTGTGTACACGGCACTCTGTCCGTGTTGACGTGAACGGAGTTGGGCCCCTGGCATATGTAAACTAAGCTTGCTCACACTGTGGTACCAAATCTGCTGTGACAGGGCCCGACTCATCAGCTCAGATCAGAGTAACGGGAGACATTTGTTGCACGTTCAGTCAAACGAATGCACAGTCAAATGTGTAAAACGCTTTTAATAGAAGCAGCTTATTTGGCGTAACACATTTCTTATATTCTGGTGCACGCGTGCGTTACGTTACTGGGCTAAAATCTCAAGGAAATGTAAAATAACTTGAGTTGTGATGCAGACATTTCCTCAAGGTCGGACAGTAAGGATGGTGCCGTTAAGCACGATGTATTGTGCCAGTGTACCAGCTGAATCCACCACACGGCTACGGAGGGATCTTTTTACTACCACGGACTTATGCCGCCGTCGTAAAGCCCAGCTGTAGGTTGTGTTTATCCCTCCGTCTGTTTTGCCTGCATGTTCCCCATAAGGAGGGCAATCCCTTGTGCAGCATGTGAGAGTTCTCATACATGCAGTTCACTACAGCGGTTCGTTGTTACCTGATCTGGTTGCACCTCAACCCGACGACGAGCAACCCACCCTTTCCAGCCCAATGAGAGCCACCATTATGTCAGGCAAGGGTATTGTCTCTCACTGTAAAATCACCCATTGTCACCTCCTTCCTCATTTGCTCAAAAAAGTTCAAGTGTCGCATACATTTTTTTGACATGCTTGCACACCTGCTTCGGCCACACATGCGTTTGATCAGCCTCCAGCATTTTACACATTTTGCACATTGCACAACTGGACATTTAATGAAATTATTTGGACGCTTCATGTGCAATGTGTTTACTCATTAAATATGGGACACCCCGTCATGTCACGCCCAGTGACGTGTTCACTTCCCTTCCCACATTGTTTTTGACATGCTTGCACACTTGCTTCGGCCACACATGTGTTTGATCAGCCTCCAGCATTTTTACACATTTTGCACATTTTGCACAACTGGACATTTAATGAAATTATTTGGACGCTTCATGTGAAATGTGTTGACTCATTAAATATGGGACACCCCGTCATGTCACGCCCAGTGACATGTTCACTTCCCTTACATGGCACGGTGTTACATAATTGGGTTTATCTGAATCTGCGGGCTGTTTATATGACAACTGCAAATCAGGCCACACTTTTTCAGGAGCATCTATTGTACTGTAAGCACACCTTTGAACCCCCTCCCTCCTCAAGTCCACAGCGTGTTTCAGCGTGCCACAGCTCTGTGTTGTGCAGTTAACCGCAGCATCTTACACTACAGTTACTTTATATATTTTTAGCCAGCGAAGCTCCGGTGTGAATCAGACTCTTAGCGCTGTTGCTGATTACGTTGTGCTGCATCAACCGAACCCCAAGAGAGCCCATTTGCGCATGTTATGGTGACCTAATGAGCCTAAAAGCTACACTAAACAAAAAGATTCATTTGAAATGCATAGCTTTGACCCCCACAGCACACTATGACCCCCGAATGCATTGGCTCGGATATTACAATGCAGCAATTTCACAGAAAAGAAACAAAAAAACAAAACACATGGTGCGTGATGATTGCTGTGCCACTGTGTAAGCGCAGTCTCATGCAGGCAGAAGCTCTGACAGTGCGATTGTTATTACAGTACATCTCATTACACCATCTGCTCTCTGCACAGAGCTCTCAGCCCGCCAGTGCCACATCTTAATTTAAAGCTCATGATCCTCCGAAAGATCGCAGGAGAATTTTGCATACTCTGATCTGACACAGCAGTAGTGCATCTAATAAGTTTATAACAGCAGAAAAATATATTAAAACTGAGTAATGAAATCAAATCTTGGCTATTACTTGTATGCCGGTGAGCGACAATTTCATTTTATGTGCCACGAGCCACAGAAAGTCATCGCTGGTTCCGACTGGCTTCGCGTGTGTTGTCTTGTTTGATTCATTGATGACGTCAGATGTGTAGTAATCTGATGGAAACCCCCGAGGCCTCCCTTTTCTTTAGGATTGTTGAAAAAACAACAACTACAGAACACCAAATTTGTCTCTACAGTGTCTGTGTAAGGAGGGCCAATGGACAGTATGTGTGGGAAGAGGTAGAAGAGGTACAGTATGTAGCCGGCTACCTAGGGAGAGGGCATCTGGCTTGGCTCTCTGATAACACCCCCACAGCCCAGAGAGCCGCCGTGAGTCAGGTGCTCAAGCAAACACAACACTACCATGGGAACCGGGAGCAAGGAAATAAGAAGAGTGAGGCAGAAGAAAGAGGGAGAGAGGGAGAGAGGGAGGAAAAAAAAAGATAAGCAGCTTTTCTCTAGTGTGAGTTGTGCTTGTTCTGCTTTTTCCCGCATAAAGCCCCATTTCTGACTCTCATGTGGGTACTGCCTCCATGTCATGTGGGGTTTTCGGTATGATTTCCATCCGTTCCTCCGTGCAGGAAGGCTTTAATGCTGAAAGATAGAAAAAAAAACCCTCAGCATCCAATGCACCATTTTCTTGTGTAACTGAAGAGAACAGCTGTCAAAAATAGCAACAATGGATGAAAAAAAAAATGAAAAAAACAAAACGGAAAAAATAGAAACAGGCTAAGTCAGAACACTTTATGCTAAGTGGTTCCATGTATCTGGTGTCCTGTCTGAAAGGTCAGCCAACTCAGCTGATTTAAAGGCTAACATGCCAGCATTGTTTCCTCACAGGCAGCCACAGGAATATCTTATGCTAGAGGGCTATTTATTTTAGCTGTGAACGCATCCAATTCTTACAAAACATGATATGATTTCATAACATTATGACCACAGACAGACAGATGAAGTGATCTATACTGATTATCCTGTCAATGGGTGCTATATATTAGGGAGCAAGTAGAGGTTTTGGCCTCTAAATTGTGCTAGAGGCAGGACAAATGGGCAAGTGGATGGATGTGTATAGCTGCATAGCCACAGACAAGTCAAAGTGCTCTTGCTGACCCGTGTCTACAAGAGAAAGCACCTACAATGTAATCATCAGAACAGGAGCACGGAGTAATGGAGGAACGTGGTCCGTTCTGATGAAAGACATTTTCATAAATCATGTGTAAGGCCTGGTGCATGTGCATTTCTTACCTGAGAAACACATGATGCTCGGATCCTCTACGAATGATGTTGGGCAATATTTGGCTCTGGGACATTATGTGGATTTTACTTTGAGCACCTGCCCAAGCTTTGACCATACGGAGCCTACTATTACTAGTGTTAATAGGTTATTTTTATCAGTTAACTAAATCTAAATCAAATCAATATTTGGTGAGACCACCCTTTGCCTTCAAGACAGCTTTAGTTCTTGTATGGTCCACTTGCACACAGTTTGTGAAGTAACTTGACTTGTAGGTTCTTCCGAACATCTTGGAGAACTAACCACTGATCTTCTGTGGATGTAGGCTTCCTCAAATCCTTCTGCTTCTTCATGTAATCCCAGATACACTCCATGATGTTGAGATCCGGGCTCTGAAGATAGTTCTTAATGAACTTGGCTGTATTTTTTGGGTCTTTGTCAGGCTGCGGAATAAATTTGGGGCCAATCATACACCTCCTTGATGGTACTACATGATGGATAAGTATCTGCCTGTATTTCTCCACATTGAGGACACCATTAATCCTGACCAAATCCACAACTCCATTTGCAGAAATACAGTTCCAAACTTGTAAGGAACCTCCACCATGCTTCACTGTTGCCTGCAGACACCCAGTATTGTACCACTCTCCAGCCCTTCAGTGAACAAACTGCCTTCTGCTACAGCCAAATATTTGAAATTGTGACTCATCAGTCCAGAGCACCTGCTGCCATTTTTCTGGACCTAAGTTTTCTACATAGTTGAGTCTCTTGGCCTTGTTTCCACGTCAGAGGGCTGCAACTCTTCCATGAAGACCACTTCTGGCCAGACTTCTCCAGACAGTAGATGGGTGTACCTGGGTCCCACTGGTTTCTGCCAGTTCTGAGCTGATGGCACTGCCGGACATCTTCCAATTTCAAAGAGAACTAAGCTTGATATGTTTTTCATCTGCTGCACCAAGCTTCCTTGGCCGACCACTGCGTCTAAGACCCTCCAAAATCCCTGACTTTGTGCAAGTGTACCTATAAGGACTGATGCTGGTTTGAAGGCAAAGGGTAGTGACACCAGATATTGTGGGAGTTAGATTTTTCTTTTGTTTGCTCACTTTGCTTTTTTTAAATTGCTAAAAATAAACATTATTTACATTTTTGAAAGCATTCTTACTTCTCAAAACATATATACGCTGTAATTTTAATCGTTTTAATCCTTAATTTTTGTTATTTTTAAACTCAACATTAATTCAGATAAATGGAGATAGATAAGAGAAAAATGCTTTTAATTCCTTACATTTGCACCTGAGACAAATAAATGTTCAAAATTGTTAAGTGGCTATGCAAAGCATCAGAACTAACTAACTGTTTGTTAGTACTCCAAACTCTTCACAAGAACCCGCATCTCAAATTTGTGCGTTGGTGTCAGCCAGTGCCAACAGTTGGTTAAGCATGGCTGGTGTCCTGGCGTAGCAGGATGGGGATGTACAGTCTAGTAGAACATTTGCTGGCTCTCTGTTCAGTCATGGCTCAACCAGTCCACTGTGACAGACCATGAACAGCACACTAACTGTTACGGGAAAAAACGTATAAGTACCTCGATCGCGCTGTCCTTGTTTAATCTGACTTTTTTTTTTTTTTTTTAATTCAGCCAGCGAGTTATAGGTGATGTATAATATAGTTATTGATGATCAAATACACAAGGTGGTTTTAGATCTAAATCTAATTGTGGTCAGACTACTGAGTCTACAGATCGGATAAATTAAATCAAAAAATGATTTAAGCAACAATTACCATAAATATCCTCCACCCCATGGCAGTCACCCAATGAGACGAGGCAGAATTGGGCTTGTAGGTCAACCTCTATTTTCCCAACCCCTGCAGAACCCCCTTACTGAGTGACCGCATGCCGCAGAGAATATGAATCACGCTGTACATATCTGGATGCGCTGCTTGGCTCTGGCACTGTGTGCAAATCTCCAGATTGTCTGGTTGCCATGTAAGATGGTTATCCTGCCCTACACATGGAGTGCGGCTCGACAATCCTGTTCTCCTTGTGTTCCCCCGAAGAAGGTGGAGTTTTTATCCTGGCACCACTCTGTCTGTCAGTCTGTTGCTACATCTGTTTGCTTGTCCACGAGGACTGCTTGTATTATTTTGTGTCACCGGAGAGAACCTCACATGAGCTGCGTGACCTGAATTCTCCAGTGGGCGGCTCCACTACAGTGGCAGAGCGGTTTGGACAGACAACGGTTTGTGTGAATGCATTTGGGACATAGGATTCACATCTCCCTCCAATACTAAACGTGACAAACAACCAAAAATGGCATGGATGGACTCCAAAGCAGAATGAGGCATTTGGTGGTGCTTTTGGTTGGTGTCTGTCTTGCAGGATTTCATTCTGCAAACCACTCATCAATAACTTAATCAGTTCCAGATTTACTCTTCCTTGGCCTCTTGCTCAGTCAATTTTCTTTCTTAATGCCCTCTACCCAAACTTTGCCCATGCCTCAATTATTGTCCCCTGAATATCGAGCTGTATTCCAGCAGGTGAAGATTTCCTAAAGACATTTTGGACGACATCCATCGACATTTGCATCAGCAGTGTTTTCCAAATGTTCCTCATTAGCTTCACTGTATAGTGGCTTGATATGCGATTTACTTATCGGTGTATAACGCTGAACTGGATACTGCATTAAAAAACGGCATCCCATTTATTCCTATTAAAGTTACTCACTGAAACATACTCGTACATCTTCCAAGCCATGTGTCTCTCCCTGACTTGTAAACGTTATTGAACTGTGTCGATCTCATCCTGATAGTAAAAGGGAGTCTACTGCATTAGAGAAAAAAGAGCTTTTTCGGCTTCACGTGATGAACGCAGTTTGACGACCGCAATGAAGAAAACATCTCAGTTCTGTATGAAGATTTAAATTTACCCCGCTAGCAAGACACACACGCAAAACACTTAAAGAAGTTGCAAACTAGCCAAGCTGAAGCAGGTGCAGCCTTCTAATTCAATTCACTTTTTATGGTAATTATGTTTTTATGGTGTCATAAATACACTGTTAAATATTCATGTTCGTTTTTGGTATTGGCAAGTCCCCAGTGTAAGCATTCATATAAGTGCTTAACTGTAGTACTGTTAGTTGTACTTAGTTGTGTTGCACCTCTAATCAACAACCACCAGTGTTTGTCTCATAAACGTCTGCAGTGCAAACTATGGCAGTCCCATAACTGTCATCAGATTATGATTTTGATTGCTGAAGTCTAATGGTGGATGGAAGCTAACATCCTGTCTTACAGCACGGCCAACCTCAAATGATTGAACGTGTGCATGAAATGACAAACTCCCAAAAGGAACAGTGTCTTTCTTTTGTATCGTGACCAACAGTGAGGAGTAAGAATGTGAACAATCAGTGAACAAAAGTGACTTTTAGGAATTGCTAATTCTAGATGTATGCTTCTCCGTTAATGCATGCAGAGCCTATGCCTTGACTTTCATGAGTGGCTTTCTTGGAAGCTGCATATCAGGCTGTGTTGTTGGGTGCAGTGTAAATCTAGCTTTATGCTAAAGGGTGTCAGATACATTCAATTGGAATACAAGTCTAAATTATTTTCTTCTTCTGGTTTATACTGTTTTCAGCCCTTCATTAAGAGGGAAAACTAATAGTGGGACCAGGGAAAAGTTACATTTACTACATTTAACCTAATTGATGTGTGGTACAGTGACAACCTTTTAACTGAACCGAGCATTGGGGAGATCAGAGTCTGAGTTCACCCCAGGCATCCAGTGTTCAGACCTTACATCTCCACAGTAAAATCTTGGAGCTACAGCACATAAATAAATAAATGGAGAAAGCGAGCGATGGGTGTAAGGTTTGATGTACACTCATAATTCATCCATCCTGCCTCGTTTTATGCGCTACCACTGCTCATTACGGCTGAGCAGATTTGACAGCGAAGCGATCGTAAAGAATCTCATCAAACGCAAGCGCATTTTAAGAGAGCCTGCACCTTGATTGCTTCATTCATTAATGAATACTTTCACTACTCATTTGTAGTAAATGTACACATTTACATGTGACTTGCGTGGCCATGGTACAACAGAGGCAGTTTTGTCCGTTGCACACAAAAAGTATTTGTTCTTCAATAAAATTGTTTGCCGACACATGGGAGCGCTCCACTCATCAGGTCATGTTGACTGTAAATCCAAGCGAATGGTCGGAGGAGAGTGATGACGGGATCTGTCATGCTGCATAGGATCTTACTGTTATTGTTATATACAGATAAATAAAAGTCTGCATGTGTGCAAATATTGTAAGCTTGAGGCAAAACTCTTTTTTTTTTGTCTTTGTCCTTGTTTCTGAAATAGACACAGGTCTTCTATCTAGCTGTACAGCAGACTGCAGTTCAACAGGAAACCGTTTTCTCGGACTTGTAATGTGCACTTACATAATAATGTGGCGTCGCGTTTTCGATATCCAATCAACTTTTTTTTGGAGTAGGCTGAAGCCTTTCGTACCTGTTAACCACCTCTCAACGTGGTAATGCCCACCCACGATATCAAGAGGTCAATTCTCTCCTTCTCCCTCTCCCTGTCTGCTTGTATTACAGAGGCTTGAATAATGACCGCACCAAACAATGTAAAAATCCTGACAGAAGTGTTTCATGAGGCCTTTTTTTCCCCCCGTCTAAATGATATTCATAAGCAAATACTCTGAGTGGGGGAAAAGAGCTCCTTTAGAGAATCCACTTGTCAGCCCTGTCACGTTAGTGTGTCTATTTTGTACACAGGTTTTGTTCTGTTGTGTAGATTGGCAGTGCAAATGTCACATGTCGTAAGAATACTTTTTTGTGTGTGCTAACTTTAAATTAAGCTTTGCTCTTTCAACTGATACTCCAGGCAAATGACTGAGCGAATGAAGCAAATTATTAAGCACGTTAGAAGATTTACTCTAGGTAAGGTCCAATAGGCCATACGTTTTCAGAGCTCTTCCTAACAAAGTACATATTTAAAATCATTGGGCAATGTCCAATATTTAGAGCTTCTGGTTTATCTATGTCTTGCGGCATAACAGTCCTACTTAACATAACAACCATGAAGTTGTTAGACCACATTTAATACATGCATTTAATGCACCTCCCCAGAAATGTAACCACGTGACGTGGCAATGGTCCGCTTCGTAGTAGTGTAGCATTCCATATTTAGAATTTCAGGCATTTCTGCAATTTTTCAATTGATTGTTTTGGATAAAGAAATGTTAACGGACGAGGTTCGGAATTTGTAGACAAAATTTTGACAAAAGCTTCAGTCGCCATTGCTGAATGTGAAGCAGGAAGAAGAAACAAAAAGAAAAGCGCAGACCACCGCTTGGATAGGCAGCCTTTCACCGAGATCACACGGCATAAAATGACACATGACAAAAAGTGTCTGCTTTATTCTTTAATTGTTGGATGATACCAGGGGATTGACACTCCTCCATTCTGGATATTCATATGCAAAAGTCTATTGAAGAGAAATACTATGTAATTGAGCAACCAATGTTTCTGCAGAGTTTTCTTCGCGTTGGTGCTGAGAGCCACAGTCTCTGTGTATTTATTCTCTCATTCTTGTCTTTTTTTGCCAATACTCACCAGAGAACAAGACTCTCACTGTAATGGGAGAACGGTTTTAAGGCATTCGGAGTGATTCAGACCGTCTTCTCCCCGAGCCCTTAACTGACAGTGATAGATGACGCTGTCATTAGAAGCAATGGAGCTCATCCACTGACCCTATTTGCTGATTTCTGTTACCCCCTTTTTAGCCTGCTTCATAAAAGGCACAGGCAGAAGAAGCAGTAGCAGCAGGAGAGATCTGTACTCCTGTGTGTCATCCAAACACAGCACGGGGATCGCAGTCTGAGCAGTGGCAGATTACATTTATTTACGCTATTAGGTAGATGAAGGGTCGAAGGATATGGGTGCGAGCCAGTGATGATAAAATGAGAGTCGGGGTCTTGGGGGTAACGTCAATATGCTCGGAAGAGTGAAAGCCACCCATCCTTAGCTTGGACATGTAATCCATTCTCCTCTGCGTGTATTATACTACCTCCCTAGAGATTATTCACAAGGAGACCTTATCTGACACACCAGAATTTATTTCATCCTGTTCACCAGGGAGAAAAAGTGCTACAGTAAGCAGAGAAATGGACTAGAGCTTGATTAGCCAGCCCTTTGCTAAAGCCTGCTTGCGGCTATGAAAAGGACTTTGGTGAGAAATTCTCCTTTCTTTCGTGCGTTTTTTTTTTAACGGAAAAATACCTGCTTGAAACTGAGAGACGGAGAGCAGCAAGCTGAAGAATCCATATGAATTCTTATCTCATGGTAGAATGAAACCTTGAGCCTGCATTGTGTTACATCTCAGTGGCAGCTAAAGGGAACCCTGTGGCCCTCAGTAAGTTAATTAGGTCTGAAACATCTCTAATATAAAGCTACAGTGTATGCTGTGCTCCATGTATATATGACCAGAAGCAAGGCAACAATAAAACATGTTGTGTTTGTCTGATAAACTGCTGATAAAGTGGTTCTGGGTCATGATGCACGTGGAGGGGGACTTGCTACCGAAACTGACACGAACTGGGTAAATTAATTATTTCCAAGTTCAGCATATTAATAAAATACAAAATTGAAATATTCTGCGTTTTATGACTCCCCCCAAATTTGAATTCTTATAAACGAACAGTTCCACCAAGTAAATGTGAGAGAAAATGAGCTATCTCTGACGTCCAGATCGACATGCTCAGCTCATCTAATGGCAACACTCGTTTGGAATAAATCTATTTAAAATCACTTTGCCAGTCATCTATAGTTAAAAATCCCAGTCCAGCTATTATCATAGTAATGACTTCAGACTTTAACGCTATGATGTAAAAGTTTCAAACTGCACTCTGTGCAAATAGAGAGATGGGAAAGCATGACAGGTCTTCTCACGACACTGTGATAAATTATACGGTCTATAATGGAATATAAAGAGGGATGGTTCAGTTATTATTAAGAGATCTGCACCTAAACCTGGATTCTCAGTGACACAAGTAAGAATGGACAGCAGTCTGACTTAAATGCACAACATTATATGGTAAAATTTTGACAAGTCTGGATGTATTGCTTGAAGTTTTGAACACTTCTTTTTATTTATTTATTTTTATTTTTGTTTACTTAGACTGGAAGCACATTCCTTGTAGCAGGAGTTAGATGTAAGCTTGAGCTGGCGTGGGCGAATTGTCAGTTTTATAGATGAGCCTTCACCATGCTAGTCAGTTAAAAGCTAACCACATTGGTGTGTCGGATTTTTCTGTGTCAGTGTCAGTGTTGCATCTCTTTTAGGCCACACACAGCCTGAAGCAGTTGGAAAAGAAGCCCGGAGGAAGCCCACTGCTGCTCTACTCTTGGTCAGTTGTCCAGTGTCAGCCTGTTTTTATTAACTGCCCTGAGTGAGAAGTTCACCAGGTTTTAGCTTTGCCATCCACTGAAATAGTGGTTTCCTCATAGACTTCTCTCAGCTGAAGGGCGGATCGATGTTCATTTCACTGACATGGAAAGTCACTAAACTTAAAGTGACAATCTAGAAAATGTCAATGGCTGAGTTGGCAGTTGATACAGTCCAGCACTACAGGCTACAGCCTAAGGAAAAGGAGCAGAAAAATACAGACAATAAAGAAGGCAACCTTCACCTTTTCTCATCATTCTGTGAGGAGTGGTGATCTGATTTTATGATGCAAAACAACAACACACAGTAAAACAGAGTTGGCTACATCACTAAGAAGTTGGAGGTGTGTAACCTGTCACCTGCAGCTCCTCATGTAACGGTGGCTACTCCGCCTGAGCAGCACAAGTTCTGTATAGAAGTAATGCAGGAATCCATCTACAACCTTTTGATTACGTTGCACAATGCATTATTATCCAGAAATGTATTTCTAGAGAGTCACCACAGTAATTAGATTTTTGTTTCTGGGAATGTCGCCACCCAGTTCATGATAATAAACACATAAATATTGCAATGCTGTCATCAGGTGAAAGAAAGTGGTTTAACGGACTGTTATGTGAAGGCCAAGGTAAACTTTATTATCCCCGAGGAGCAATTCGTTGTTCAGTCAGCAGTGCTAAAAATAAATAAATAGATAAAAACAATAGTACGCTCGTACATATGGGGGTACAGACAATGAGAAAGGACATCTCACATGATGCTATTAAGGAGTCCAGCAGTGATAGGGACAAATGAGTTTTGTCCTGCACCTCGGCAGAGTCGAGGCATATCAGCAGAGCTGATGGGAGCAGCTTATACTCTGCAAAGAGACGGTGAGTACAGTCATCTAAAATAGCCTGAGCCTTCTATGTGGCTCTCGTTTTAAATAAAAAAAAGAAAGTTTGTCGAGATTAAAAGCAGAATTTTTCTCTTTCTTGTTTTTCAGGGTCAGGATCCCAAACCAGCAAATAAAAGAAAGGCCACGCGTAACAACACATTTATTTCAATAAAAGTCTTAAAAGTTAAATCACATTTCAGTGTTTGAACGTAACATTACTTCTGTAGCGGTGAGTAGTCTGTTGGCGAGTATAAGGAACACACCGGCATCTGTGGAGTCCTTTTTAATGTGATGCAGCCTGTCCAGGCTATTAGACGGTGGCACTTAGCGCTCAACACGTTGCAATGTAGAAACACTTGAAAGGACACCTGGCAATTAAGAAAACATTCATGACATGTGCCACACTTAGAAAAGGAGAGAACGCAGTAATGAACATGCACGTGGAGCGTGTGAATGTTTGCCTAGTGGCTTGTTCAGCAATCAAATGAGCGTGAAAACAGCGTATGTGTGTTCGCGTTTGGCTCAGTGTCTGCCTGTTCTACGGGATGTATAGTAAAGGTTATCCACGCAGATGGAGTCAAGTATTTCAACACACTAATGCAAAACTGAGGGCTACAATCATAAGATCCAAAAATGGTTTCCAACACTAGATATTCAATCAAATATAATAAATATAAACATATATGTAATTATGAACCGGTTTCTGTAAGAGCCTACAATAAATACTTTTGTTGAGTTTCTAAATACTGTGTACCACAAAAAGAACAAAATTTTTACACTGCCAAAGCTCCCTTCACATCGATTATTAATTAGCTTAAAACATGCAGTTTCAGTCCAGCAGCGTCTTACATGCTGCACTAAGCTTCAGGCGATGTTGTTGTAAATGCCACTTTGTGCCAACATTTACCCTCTTCCTCCGCTTCTGGTTCCTCCTCCTTTCCTCTGACACCATTTCTCTCTGGTTGTTGTATGATTGTTGAGTGTATTCGGTGTGTGTGTGTGTGCATGCGTGTGTATTGGTCTCAGAGGAGTGCATTAACCCAGGGGTACAAAGGCGGCCAGGAGCAGCTGGAGATCTGCTCTCCCTTGGTTTCTGCCCCAATTAATTAGCACTGGCACGCATACACAGACACAAGGCATATATACAGTAGACTTATATGTTATAAGGTCTGCCTCCAGAGATTGTCTCAAACCTTTCCGAACTGAAAACACAGGATGTGTTTATTTTATCTTTCTTATCATAGTCTGTGATAGTGTCACGCAGAGCAAGGTAACTCGGGCATGTGTTTGCTGCTCATGTTAAGGATGTTGTTCAGTTTTGCTAAATATCTCCACATCTACCTTGATCTTTGCTCTTCCTCATCCTTTGATCTCATTTGTCCTAGCCCAAGACGAGCTGTCTCAACTGGATACAAATGCAGCGCTAATCAATTGATGGAAATATCATATTTATCACTCCCATCTTGGCCTCCTTTCAGTGGCCACTGATTAATGTTAGACTCGTATTTGAAAAATTGATTATCTCCAAGCCAAAACTTGGCCAGGCCTCGAGCTATATAACCCAGGCATATAAATCCTGTGGGGGTGGGGGGGTTGGGTTCAACAGAGTCCACCCTAAGGTTAAAAGAATGCAAAATGATCACACACCACCTTTTAAGACCTACTCATTATATATTGGAAAACCGGGGGTCAGAGTTATGGCTGCATCTACACACGCCCACAGATGTAAAATTTATGACGACTTATCAGAGTTGTGTAAAAAAAAATAATTATTGTGATTAAAAAAAAAAACAATCACCTGTCCATTAAAAGTGGGCCTCAACAAAGTATGCAAGCAGCCAAGGTTAGCAGCAAGGATTATGCATAGCTACAGTGTGATGCTAGTACTAGCGTACGGATATAGTTGACATGATTGGAATCTTCCATATGTGGCACACTGCTAGCGGTTTAATGTGTGCAGGAGCAGTGAATATACACTCACTGGCCACTTCATTAGGTACACCTTGCTAGTAAAAAGTTGGACCCCCTTTTGCCTTCAGAACTGCCTTAACTTTGGTCCATATTGACATGACAGCATCACGCAGTTGCTGCAGATCTATGACATCTGTGATGCGAATCTCCCGTTCCACCACAGCCGCCAACCACCACCAACATCACTCACTCGCAAGCAATCTGATTGGTCAATAAGACATTTAGAACGTGCTCAAATCAGCATTACAGCACGGCTGACTCATCACTAAAAATACTGCTCCGCCAAGTCTGTGGCAACATTGTATCCATCTCCATGGCAACACTGTAACTGTCAGAGCTGGAGCAGGAAACGGCTGAAAAATACGCTACAAAATGGATCGGTTTGTTGTTAATCTCATCTGGGACTAGAAAATCTTTTTTTCATTACTAAGGTTCGGATTATTTGCTGTAGTGGTGAACTAGGTTCCATTACACATAGGAGTCTACTGACGTGACTGTGTTCCAGTTATTAGTCAAACCCCATTTATTTCCATGGAAACGGGAAGCACACTCGCAAAAAACTTAAAATTTTGAGAGCAAAATGTCCCTCAATATAAATATATATTTAACAATACGCTTTATTTTGTTGGTAATTGTTGTATAATGGCAATATTACCCTTGAGGGTGTGCTTAAATGTAATTTAAGCACTTCGGTGATGCTCCTGGGTAATATTGCTTAATTAGCTATTTATGTTAACAAGCAAATTTACAGGTATAAATGTGGCCAGTGAGTATATATAAAAACTGTTATTATAAAAGACTTATCAAATTAGACAAAGACAGATAAAGCACGTCCATTTTATGTGTTTTCACAGACAGAAGTACAGATGCACAATACTGCGACTAGACTCGAAAACAGGACAAAGTCTAACAATAAAAACTCCACAATAAATATGTAAGACCTGGTGCATTCATATTACCCGAATGACCGTCCAGAACAGATATGCCTTCAGCTACCTTTTAAAATAACCAACAGAACGGCCTCAAAATGTGTAAAAATATTCAGCGTGTGCACAGAACTAAACCCCATACAATATAACTCATTGAATCCATTCTCACATTTAACATTTCATCCCAGTATAACTTCCTCACCTCCAGACACCGGACCACCTCTCCCGAATAACAAAAAAGGCCAGAAGAATAAGAGGTTGACTTCGCCCTCCCCTGTCTGAACTTTACAGCCGCTCTGTGATCAGTGAGGCCACCCTGATGCTCCTCATGGTCTCCACCACTCCTTCCAGTTACTGCCATCAGACAGAAGGTATAAAGTTCCACTGGCCCGGAAAAATATCGACAAAAATCTTTCATTCCATCTGCAATAACCATCCTGGACACTCTGAAATTGAAAGAAGAATTTCTTATAATATAATAAATAGCTTGCAATCACTTCACCCAGATACAGTGTGGATACATTATACAGGCTTCCATTAAAACCTTTTCCACACTGTTATTTTCCCACGAAGGAGCCACAGTAATTGTAACAATAGCCCAGTTCTACAGGCTGGCTCATTAAGGAAGCATTGCCTGAAGTAGTGGCCATGTTGACACATTGTATCTGCATCTCTCCGTATGCTGTCCCATTACTTTTGCACTTTATCCCTTTTGCTTTGTCTCTCGGGAGCTGCCCCAGGTGCCTGACAGTCTGTGTTACAGCAGCATCCTTAGTTTAGATTTTCCACTAACCCTGCTGGACAAACAGCGCCATAAAATATAAAATATAGATATTGTATACAGAGCAGAGAGGGTCGGTGAGGCATTTAATGTGACATTTCTCCGAGCAGGTAGGCTTGATCACGCTATACCTGCCAGTGAGAAATGATTCCTGCAGAAGGCAAACGTGAATTTCAATTTTACGCTTGGGCACGGCTACATATTGCAGATGAGGGACCGAAGAAGTTCATTTCAGGTTTTGGGAAGAGTGTCGTTTTTGAATTCCATTATCTTCAGACAACGTGTTTAATCATCATCTTAAACCTTTGCAGTAAATAGCTGAGGATCGATCAGTGCGTAAAATTCATACTTAATTGTGCCATTAACTAAATTAGCAGGGGGATTTACTTTAGCTGAATTTTATTTTCACTAACTCATCTAAACCTGCAATCACCTGATTTCTATAAATCCATACATTTAGAAGTGTAGCTGATGAGAGGATCTGACACTGATGGACATTTTAAGTCCCATATTCCTGCTTGGGCTCGGTATAAGCAACCATCTGTCTGCTTGTGATTGACAGCTGTTGGAGAATTTGCCCTACACAAACAAAAAAGGCGCTGATTGTGGACTTAATAAGAAACGGTAAACCTGAGTGCTAGATGAAAATGGAGAAGCTACTCGTTGGCCATCAACAGAAGACGTGTGTGAGATTAGGATGGAGTGGGGGGACAAATCGGGGGTTATGAGACGGACTTTCCTGCAGCGACGCAGGGACAGAGTGGAGCCCCTAAAACCTCAGTTCAGCTCCCTATATCAAAACATTGGCTAATAAAAAACGGGCCCGAGGGGCATATTATGTTCCGTTAGTCCGACATGAAAGGCCTGCTGTCAGCTATAGCTGCTTCATCCATTAATTAGCGTAGGAATGCGTAGACCACGATTAGGAAACAGGAGATGAGCTGCCATTTTCTCCAGCCAATTGACCTTGTTAGAGGGAGGCTGGTGCCAAAAGAATCACAGAATGTGATGTGTGAATGAGCCGGAGCTCCGATCCAGATAATGATGGTGTCACGGAGAGTTAGCCTTTTTCTTACAGTTCAACTCTTAAAGTATGAGCGCCGCGAATGTCTGTTGGAAGAGAACAGGCAGTGTATTATCTTCTTAAAAGAAGCCTTATTGGGTGTATGGCAGATACTGAACATTTTTATGAGATTATACCGGAGCTATAATGTCACCCTCCATTATTAAATGCATTGGTAAAGCATTAAGACACATGTCAAACACCTCTATCAGGCAGAGCAGAGGTAAGAGTGAGACGGATGCTCTGACCTGAAGACTGTAGTGTCACGCTGTGCACAGTGAACCACGCAAGACTGACTGTGATTCTCTGGGGACGCCTCTGAGACGTCTCTCCTCCTCACCTCACATTTTTCCTTAATTCCTTCAAGAGGACAGCCTTACTTTTCTTTGTTGTAAAGCCCTGCAGGTTTCATGTTTGGCTTGGCCCGTCCACTTTAAAGCAAGAGAATGCATCCTGGACTCAAACGCAGCACGTTTCTTTGAAAGAAAGCTTAAGGGCAAAATATTAACGTTTCAACCATGAGACCGCCTGGGGTTCTCCTTTCCACTACTCGGTCAAGTTCAGGTCTCCGTATGTGTCACTCATCCTGATGAGCTGTCCATCTGCACGGGGAACCCAGTCTCGTGTGAGGACTGCAGCAGCTCAGCACAGAGTGTGTGGTGTACCGTAATAGGCAGCCGAGAAACAGACAATGAATGCAATCTGCAGCAAAGCAGGGCAAACGCCGATTTGATTTGGTTTTGCTATTAAATTAACCTGATATCTGGAACCTGCGGCCACAGAACAGTAGCGTAAAAGCCAATTTGCCGTCTAAGGTGCATAGTTACGTACAGACACTTGCAGTCTTGACGGCGTTAACCCGTGCTACCCCCCGGATAATCATTTTGGACCAAACCTGTCACACTGTACAGTAAAGTACCATTTTGTATCCATTACAGTGAAACACCGGAATAAATTGGCTGAGAATTTCCTGGGTGATAAAGCCTTCCCAACACAGGTCACTACAGAGCTGCAAGCAGACATGAAATGTGGGCATTTTGAGTTTGGCACACTTAGAGAAATAACCTTCGCTGATGGAGAATTTGATTATTCTGTCCCTGCCAGAGAGAAAGCATAGTCTAGCCTCTGATCAGCTCAGTAACCACTAACAAAATCAGACCCAGCATAACAAGATTCATAGGTGTCATAATACCGTGTATGTGTTTAAAGTAAATTTATGAATGGGTCTCAAGCTGATTGCAGTTGGAAACTTAAGAACTGCACGTAGAGCAAAAGTCTATGATAAATATAACCCCATAAATATTACCTTTCAAGTGCACAGTGCCAGATGAGCTCAAACGACACTTCCCTGATTGACTTTGTCATACCCCAGATGTCTGACAGTACCTTCATCGGTAATGTCTACCCAGTGGGGAAATATGTGAATATAAGAATGGCAGATGGAGCATTAGTGGTTTTTAAATTGCAAAATCATGTAATGCCATTGTTGCTCTGTCATGTTTCTGAGCGCCACCAGGATGATGTAGAGGGCCCGAGGCAATTAAATGGAAGAGATTGCATTTTATTGGAGATTAATTAAAAAACTCTACTTGAATGGCCAAGAGATGGGTCCCCCGATGCACTGCGTACAGTGACAGAGGAAAAATTAGGCCTTTCCCATTTGGTGAATGAATGGTTAAATAAGTCTTAGTGAGAAATGCTTCTCCCAGTTCTAATTTAGGGGAAAGCTTGTCCCGCAGGAGATCTGACTGGGTAATAGCTGACAATACCCACAGCATAAAGGGGCCATCCAATCCTAATTAAAGACCCTTTACAGCTGGGTCCTCACAGAAATACATGCACAGACACACATGCACAGGCAGTCATGCACAGACAGGCACAACACATAAACGCTGACGAGGACAGGGTCGGGTGGGGACTGACTAAAAGCACATTGCTGTTCACGTGGTGAAACGTAGTTTGAGTTTGCTACCTTAAAGAACGCTTTGACGTAGTCCTTCAGGAGAGTTACGAGCCACAAAAATTGCAAAATTGGAAAATGCGTGAGCCAGCTTTGTATCATCCTTTAACATCATTTAGTTTCTGAAATGACCAAAATATTTCTCATTTCAGGTTTTTGTGCTGTGTGCTGTGTTTACTCAATAGAGAGAGAGAGAGAAAAAAAAGAGTCCCCCTTGTGGTCATCACAACCTGATAGTGTACATTTTCAGTAAGGTCCAAGTTCACAGATGGTCATTGAAAATGTTGATATTCTCAACAGGTTTTATTATGCCATAACATTAGCTTCAGTACGTTACTCGGTTACTCAACTGTTAGAGGACTGATAATCCAGCAGCTTTGCAGTGAGAGCAAACATTTGTGTTTTAAACTCACAATTAATCAGTATGAAATAAGTATCTGTTTCACAATGTGAAGGCTACAGAATAATGACACCATCTACGTCTAGATTGGGCCCACACAAGCCTTGCTTTCACTGTGCAGCTTTGTTTACCACTGGATAAAAGATCTTGATTAGGTGAAGGTTAAGTGTACGAATTAAAGAAAAGAGCTCCATTGTCAGAAGAGGCATGAAAAGGAAAGAAGCAGAGTGATAGCACCCGGGGAAAATCTGATGAACAATGACGACAGCTGCTTTTTCATAGTTAGATAGATAGATAGATAGTTAGATAAATAGATAGATGAGTCAACCAGGCGATAAATAAATAAATTCTATTTTCTGGTTTTCACAAGAGAAAAAAAAATGATGCTATTGCACAGCTGTTTAATGTTGTAAAACCATCAAACATGGTTGTTTGCTTTTAACAATACACGCTCAAGAATCCATTCTGTCTGTGTTTATGAACACACTGATACAATATCTCATTACTCTGTGCAAAAAGCCTCCTCAGTGAACTTGTTCACATCTTCTACCAAAGTGTTGTGTTGGTGTTGTGCTGTTTGTATTCGCTGGAGGCTCTCAGGAGAACAGAAAGCAATTCAGTTCTGAATGCCCGACGCTTAACAGGAGTGACGCATTTATTTATTATTTATTTCTTTTTTTAATAGGTTTACTTCCATGTAACATCTATCACAGCTACAAAAACATGAAATTAAGACCTTAGAGACCTTGGGTTTTCTTTGCAAATCTATGTGAATTTCATAATTTCATAGTCTCACATTCATCACCTTCAGTTTTTTTAGTAAATAGGATGCAAACCTTTCCAACTCTCGCTTATTCACTTTTTAGTTTCAAAATTCCAGGCTCTGTGAAGGTGTTCAGTCTGAGACTGGCATGAATAACACTGGTCTCTGCTACTACTGACTCAAACAAAAGGCACCTTGTCTCATCAACGGGAGAGGTGCTAATCAAGACGGCAATATATCATGGGATCACAAGAAGCAAGAAACTACTTTAGCAGCCCATCACAATTTAACCGCATGCTAATAAATGGTGCATCAGTGAACTGAAGGATTCACTAAACATTATTCATCAGCCCTGAGAGTCATCACGAGTCTGCAATCATGTTTTTTTTGTTTGATTAGATGGTTGAAAGTGCGGACGCGGGGGACATGAGGGATGAGGTTGCATTATGAAACAAATGTGAAAACCTGGACCCGCATGAGCTTACGAGCCCGCACACACCTTGAGCCGCTGGGCCACTGGGAAAAGGCCTAACAAAGATTTCTCGAAATTTCTTAACATAAATCTAATCTGCCTCATTTGATGCTCTGGAATACAGATTGTGCTTCGCTGCTGTGATAATATTGGAAAGTAATCAAAATGTGACCTCCCAAGAATCAATAGCAGAGATGCCAGTGCCTGCGGAAAAAAAGATCAATTTTTAAAATCACAGTAATCCTAAAGTCTGCTCTCTCATTCTGAAGGAAACGCACTAAAAAACTTAATATAGCGTATAATAATGTTTGCCTGGGAAACCATGTTCTCTGCGGGAAAAGCTGCCTAGGGAAATTAAAAATTGGGGAAATAATTATCCTCAAATTTGAGCACAGATGCATGCTGTGTTTTTGGCAGATAAAGAAACTAAATACTAAAATCCTATTTCTTACATTGTCTATTTATTCATTTTTTAATTTTTAACCTATCATACCTATAGCATATTAGAGTGCAATGAGAGCAATGTATAACCACGGTCAAACAACTTGTATATGAGTGCGTACATGACTGAATAAAGTTGAATTTGATTCTGATCCGAAATGCCATTAATATAGCTAGGAATCCATCTCATTAAGACTTATCAATAAATAATCAATCGCTATTATGAGAGCTTTTTTGTTAACATTAGCCTCAATGCTTCACATGGCCCTGGGTGTGTCAGTATTAAAGGAGGCTATCATATCTGACGTCTCAATGTCAAACATGAAAGCTCCCACTTAGACAGGATCAACAGCGCTGTCTGGGTGGATCATTTTTAGATCAGAGTGCTGGTGGAAATACTGTTCCTAACTTGGTCTTGGTGGAGTTATCTTTAAAAAGAGCACCAGAATTTACATTTGTTGCAAAGCTGATCAGGTAATAAGCTGTTGTCTTTGTTCGGTCGTGGGGGCAGTGGTTTAGTGGTGAGAGAAGCAGCCCTTGGACCAAAGGATCACATGTTTATCTTCCCCCATGTGCACAGCTGAGGTATATTGAGCAAGCGCCCAACCCTAAAAATGCCCAAAAGGTGGATCAATACAGCATAAGCCATCACGTGACACATCCACAAACACATGCACACCAGTACACTTCCACTGGGAGCAACACCGTGGGGTTCAGTGTCCCAGTTCAGTGTTCAGCCTCCCAACGCCATTAAACATGTTAGAACTAATGGAGTGACAAGAACGCCTCCTGTCACTCTATTTCCCTCGGTCACTTGTGGTGCGTCTAACATCTCTCCCTCTCTCTTCGTCTCAGTTCTCAACTGCCCCCTCTCTAACCCATGCTTCGATTCCTCTTTCCTCTTTCATTACAAGGACCGGAGGGACAAGGGGCCAAAGTTTCCTTTCCACACTTCCTGGGCTCCTGAAGACTGAAGACTCGTCTGACCGTCTAATTCCCTCTGACCCCTCTCATCCCTCCATCTACACTCACTTGCCAGTTACACTACACTTAAATAAAAGATATACTGGCTTTACTTAAAATGTTGTTTCAAGTGGTTCTGCATAACTTTGTGAAGTTAATGATAAACCAGTTTTCATACAATTTACTTAATAGGTGTATAGAAGTATATTCTATAACTAAACTGGGTTACTTTGTTTTTAGGTATGAAGCCTACATTAAACTTATGTGATATGGTTAATTTCAGCAAATGAACTGTTTATACAGTACCTTATAGCAATACAGGGTTATCAAGTAAGAGTGTCTAATTGAAATCATGTTAAAAAGAGAACAAAAGCTGTTAACAGAGGAGAAAAAAATCTTTTCTCAAAAGCAGCACAAACATCGGGAAGTTTTAAAATGCTTCACATGTATAAACATGACATGTTTACCAATTTATGTCTTGTCATTAGCTTCCCTTGAAATTGCTTTGTTCTAAAAAAAATTAAATGGTAAATGATAGACAGAGAACCCTCAACTACACACATGCTTTGACACCATGGGTTTGCCAGAATCTTTTACTCAGTATGGCTGCCAGTGGCTACAATGAGAGGTTCAAACTGCTGAACACACAATTTGACACATAATGAGAGAAATCATCACAAGAAGAAAACTCAAACAATCTTATGTCTGTGGGCCAAATTAACAAAATCTTAACAGAGGACTTTACTGAAGTGTCACCAAGCAGCATTTGGTCCCCGGTCAGTAGTCTGATACCACTGCTTTAGAGTTGGAAACTTGCACCTTACTGCAACAGTAAGAAGTTACTAACGGACAGTCAAAACTATAGCTCAAGCAATCAAGATAACAAAAACATTTCAGCACACTGAACCGTCTCCAGATCACAGCACTGTTAATGGCTACATGCATTCATTCCAGCAGTTTGTTTTTGAGTACTGCAGGCTGCGGCAATGAAAAAGATAATGGCGGAGGTAGTGTCATTTCCAATTTTGTATAAGAGATTAGAGGGGATGTACCATGTCCTTAAAGACAGAAACATCTCTATTAATGAAGTGGTTTCCATTTTACATTACAGAGTAGAGCTGGTAGTTAAAACTCCATACACTTTAGACTCCTTCAGTTTGTAAACAATGTGACGTATTTTGAGGGGCGGGGCTTAATTGGAAGCGACGGTGGCAAGAATGGGCGAGGAAAACACATTATAGAGAATATACCAGGGGTCGGCAACCCGCGGCTTAGGGGCCGCATGCGGCTCTTTCGTTCCTCTGTTGCGGCTCTTTGTGGCGAGCGGTGCGGAGCAAGGACACAGATCAAGGCCGTTCACTTTTTTTACGCTAATTGCCTCAGAATAGCGGCGACTAGTCACTCATCAGTGAACAAGCGAGAGCTACACAACAACTGAATGACACTGAACGCCACACCACACTCAAGGTTTAACATCAAACAACCAAAAAACACTGAACTCCCACAGTGCATTGCAGCACATTTACTAGTTGCTATCGAGTATTTAATTCAAATGTATTTTTATTTTAGTGTTAGTTTGTTAAATATAATTCTAAATTTGAATTGATGATGATCTTTTAACATTAAAATAAAATCTATTTAATTTTTTGTCGCTCAAAATATACGTCACAACTGCCGATGTGCGACACCCGCCGGTGGTAAACCCAGCCCGCTATTTATTGAACTTTTCGGCCCCAGGTAAGCCAACCACGGATAAATCCCTGTTATGTTACAAACATCCAATTTCGTTTTCTCTGTAGCAGTTATTTCATTCCATAAATGCAACACACTATAGGCCTAGCATAGAGGTGAAAACGATGTATGCAGTGTTATCTTCATTTTAGACGTCAAAGGAGTTTTGTGGCTCCCAGTGTTTTCTTTTCTGTAGGAAACGGATCCAAATGGCTCTTTGAGTGTTGAAGGTTGCCGATCCCTGGAATATACCTAATACATCACTCCCCGAGACTGCGGCTGTTATTTTAAAAAGTTGACGCTGACTAATGGGACTACATTCACTGACACTACACTGTCAGTCACTGGATGGACGATTTGACCCAAGGAGGACACAGAGAGAACGAAGTCTGTCTTATTCAAATGAAGCCTCTCCAACAAAGATATTACAAGTAAGTGCAAAGACTGTGGAGGGTCAAGTAGTTAATGTAAAGTCTGCTTGGACACCGCTGAAACACGCAACTAACATGGCGTTAGCTTGCGGTTAGCATTAGCTATTTGACGATGGACGATTTGACAGGTCTACCCACCAAGCAATGGGCAAACATTTACATGTACCTAATTGAAAAACCCAGCATCTACAGGAAAGAAAATTTTAAGGCACATAGTTATATGTGCAAGAATAGAATAATTTGAACGAAGACTTTTACCCATACGAAAACAGATGGGCTGTCTTTATCAAGTGAAGCCTGTCCAACATAGATATTACAAAAAGACGTAACAGTTAGCCTAAGTGGAACCACTGTGGAGGTTAACTTAGCAGATGCAACTTCTGCTTGGACACCTGTGAAACACGCGGTTTGCAAGAACCACCTAATAGGGATTAATTTAACATAGTTTCAGTGACGAAACTGATGACATATTAATCTGACCTGATAAGAACTGTGCCTGTTGTTGATTGTCTCACTCCAACCCGGCCTTTCTATTAATCGCCAAAGCCAAACCAAAGATGTCTACGACTTAGCAGTGGCTAGCACCAAAAAAATATAGCAAGAGACATTTTCATGGTTTAAAGTGACAGTGTTCTCTCAAGCTTCCCTTTGTTTTGCCTCCACTTACCATCGTGACGTCATAATGACGTAGGCCATGAAGGGATCTGTGCTCAGTGCTGATCATTGTGTACTACTACAAGGAATACAAGTTTGAAAACGAACACTCTACTTGAAGGCTAACATTAGCTTCCACTTGTATAACACATCCAAACCTCCAGCTGACTTGCATCGTGGTTAATGTGGGTGCCAGTTCTGGACTGGAGAAGAAAAATGTCTGATTGTCTTATATTAACCATTTCCACCCTTATCAAAACACAGCACTATCTCTATGGGTTGCAGAACATTGCATATTCATTAAAATAAGGCTGGATAGTTCTGATATGATTTCAGTGGATATAGTAAGCCTTTGTTTATGTTGCATAAAACCTGATAAATGCAGCACATGCTGACCCCATAATGGCAATGAGTTTATTGTGACAATATTATTATTGTGACATTGCTAACTAAATCTGGACATGTGTTATCTTTATGTTCCTCGGGTGGGATTTTAAAGCTTTAAATTACTTAAGACCTAAAAATAAATTTGTTTCTATAATTAATTCTGGACTTTCACCAGTTTATTCTTCCCAAGAACCCTTTTCTTTCCAAGTAATCCAGATGCTCACAAAGAATTGATGTCAGAGGTTTAAACGCTTCCTGAAAATAACTTCCATTGATTTGGGGAAAACAGTAAGTGCTACCTAATTAAATCAGTCATTGAAATCATAGCAGAACGAAGCAGCCTTTTGTACTGAATGTGCAACGTTCTGCAACGTCTAAAAATAGTGCTGTGTTTTGATAAGGGCGGAAAGGGTTAACTGTCCATTATGAGAAAAGATGGCAGTCTTTGTTCATATAATTAATTTTGGATTTTTACTACTTCTTCCCAAGAACCCTTTTCTATCCAACTAATCCAGATGCTCACAAAGAATCGATGTCAGAGGTTTAAACGCTTCCTGAAAATAACTTCCATTGATTTTGGGAAAACAGTAAGTGCTACCTAATTACAAAGAGTGAGCAGCTCTTTATTCCTCCTTTCGACCAACACTTAATCAGCTCAAGGTTATAATGATACTAGAGATGTTTTTAGGGTCAAAGACTGGCATTACCCTCACTTGTTTGCAGACTGGTGTCTCTCAGTCTAGCAGGACGCAACGTTCTGATTCAAAACTGCTCCAAAAATAAGGAAAATTATTTTTAGAGAAAAAAAACAAACAACCTTTGTGCTTTGAAGTTTGTTTCGTTTCAGTCAGTCGGGGAGCCTTATTTTCTCTTCGAGGATTATGTGAAAGATTACATGAGTTAACAGGCTGATCTGGACCTTGAAACTAGCAAAACAAAAGGTACACAAGCTTGAGTGTGATTCACCAGGATGGTCAGTCCTGGTGAGGGGCACATTTCTTATCGCCATCTTAGAGGGCACAGTTATGCAAGAGTATTCTTTTCTCTGGAGGTCTGGAGCTGAAATCAAGATGCACGTCAGGGACTACTAAACGTTTTATCACACCTTATGTGAACAAACCTTTCGTAATGCAACTACCTTTTCAACCCCCCTCCCCATATTATCATTTTATAACCAAATTCAAACATGACTGGCATGATGGTACTCTTTACTATTTTGCTATTACTTTGGCACTTTTACAATAACATTCTAATCATACAAATACCAACAGGAATCATACAGCTTACAGTTTGTCTTACAGATGCATTAAAAGGCACAAAAAAACACACGTAATCTCAAAAAACGTCACTGAAAGTAAAGACGATTTTCTCAGAAAAGAGGGAAATGAACATGCAGAACTTGTCCTTCACCTCGCAATTGTTGATGACAACAACACAACCAATAACACTGAATCAATTCAGCGGTACACGTGGCCTCCTCTTGGTACTGTATGGTGAAAGATGTAGGACACTGAAAACAGAGCAACCTGTCACAAAGGTAGATGTGACTCTTTCAAATTTCACAGTCCTCTTTGTGTACAGATTTCTGCTGTACATATAGCTTTAAAAGTGGTAGATGGAGACACCTTCAACTGAATAAGTTGCAACTAATTTCAATGATACAGGTAAAAATGTTACCTGTATTAGGGTAGGAGAAAAAAAAAGTGTGTTAAACTTACCATCTAATTTTCTCCTAATGTGTAGTTTCTTAATGTATGATATGCCCGTAGAAGTTGTTCCACATGTCTCCTCAAGGAATAATGTTTTTTTGTGACTTTGCACCCACAACGCTATGGAATTTTACATTATTTACATTATAGCCTAATCCAGTATTATGTAGGAAACTGTAATCATAACCCAGAAAGCAGTGTCTTCTACAGCAACATGCTGTTTTATATTAAAACACCACGTTGGTGTTGGAATATAGCTGTTTTCCTTCCTTTCTTTTTGTTTTTACAGCAATTTGTTACAGTGAGAAGAAAAAAATGGAAGCCGAGAAAAAAACAAACAGGGATTTGGGGTAAAGATTATGGACTTGGCAGAGCGTGTGTTAGAGGCTGTCAGATATGCCTTCCAGAAGCTAGGTGCTCATTAGCATACTTCATTCGTCTAAATATAGTCTTAATCCAATGCTGAAGGGCAAACAAACAACGCACAGCGCGTGGGTATTTGTGTGTGTGTGTGGTGGGGGGGGGGGGGGGGGGGGGGGGGGGGCATATTCCTGATTCTTCACCCGTAAAATATTCCATCGTGACAACAACGTTTGTGGCTTGTGTAATGCTCGCCTCTGACGATTGACATACAGTTTATGACCCTTTTGGAAACGTTTACTATGCTGCTTGTGACAGAGAGCGCTGCAAATGACTGCAGGCCTCAGTGATGCCAGGGGAATCTGTTAAAAGGTCACAGGCACAACAACTAGCTTGGCTGGAGGGAGGACATGCAGTGACGAGGAAGCACGTGTTGAAGATGGCACAAAGCTTCTGGGACTTCGAGAGTCTTTGAGACTCGTCGGCTTAGTTTGCACAAAAAGGGCTAAGACGCAGGGAGCGTTTCCGTCAGCCGTGTGCTCCGGCTCGCGTTTTTGTGAATGCGTGTGAAACGGCAGCGCGTAACGTGGCATTGATGTGATTATAGAATGACTCACATCGGAAGGCTGCCTTATGCGTGAGGAGTTTATAGTACAGGGGAGTTCACAGACGCATGTTAATGCCAAGGCCCAAAGGAGACAATAGTCCTGGTTGGAAAATGCTTCACGTTAGTGCAGTTCATCGCAGCATAGTTTCTACATATTTGATGTTTCTCTGTGAACCCAAACAGCCCACTGAAGCTGAAGTGAGTCTGTGCTGTATGAGCCATGTGATTCGGTGGTATGAGTAATAACCGAACATCTTCGGAAAGACGGGGAGTTTTTGCTACACTCACTGTATTTTGTAACACTGGCTCAAATAGACTATGCCAGGCCATGCTGCTGTATGACACAGTTAGGTTGCATTTTAAATGAACTACTAATTTCAATGATACTGGTGGTCGTGATTTGCTATTGCCATGCTTTTGTGTGCCCTTCCGTGATTATTTACCCGGAGACAGCTCATCCATCCATAAGCAGGTAAGATCCTGAAAGCACTTTGTCTTGTTTCAGTATTGTTTTGGTGCGTGGGAGGGACAGGAGTCACGAGGGTTACCAACTCAACGAGCGAGAGAGATGGGTAGAAAGAGAGAGAGACATTAAGAGATTAATATAGAACACAAATGTGTCGCTGCATGAGGTAACCTGGTTCCCTGCACACTTTGCAATCTGAAACGATTTCAGCATTTAAAGTGATGGCTTGCTTTACACAGCACCATCTCTATTAATTGCGCATAAAACTTCATGCACTGCCTCACTTTCATTTTTCCATAAAAAAAAAAAAAAGCACAGCGGCTTCTGCTGCAACTTCAGGCGTGGCCCTCAAGGCTGGGTTATGGGAACACAGATAACTTTATTATAACTTCATTCGTATGGTTCACTGAAAAATGATCCTGCATCATTGGCTTGGGTATCGATTCGAACGCCGTTTCTGGTGTTACTAAATCAATAAACCCTTAAAGTGACTTAAGGCTCCAACTGTATCTGCCTTTTATTTATTTTAACACACATTAAACGATGTATTTTTCCCGAATCCAAAAATCCATGCGGTCCGCTGGCATATACCTGAATGCCAACACACAGGTACAGGGCTTGTAGAGGCTTAAAATCCTTCTGGTTTCTTGGTAATGGAGCCAGCAGACGCTGCTTTCATTTGGAACCATTGTGTGGAACTATTGATTTATCTCTGTCATTGATGTGGGATCTCTCACATCTCACACACTTCTCTCGCTTTCTCCTACACATTCAAGGCCTCTGAAGTGGGCTTAAATCCAATATGAGCTCAAGAGCACGCATCAGTTCAACTCTATTTTTCCCTACACTTTACAGTGCAGTGTTTAGATAAGAGACTTGGAAAAGTGTTTTATGTCATAGCTGGCTGAAAGAAGTGTTTTGGAAGAAGAGAAGAAGCTAGAGCAGTAATTAAAAATTGTTGTCTGGTAACCTGGAGGTTTAAATGAGCGGAAAAAGAAATGCATGAATTATAGCTATGAAGAGATAAAGTGCTACGCTTCTATGAATATGTCCAAACTATGAGAGAGGAAGTCATCTTCCTGTGTTCATTTTGGATGTTTTCATCCATTAAGCTAGTGAAGTCACCCATTGCTTATAAAGTAAGCCAAATAACTGTGAGCAAATCACAAAAGAAACCTCTGCCTTTTTTTCTATATTCTAATTATCACAACATCACGTGTTTGCTGCATTGCTCTGTGCTTTGCCAGGATGAGTCAGTATTCATGTATTCGGTTCGCGATAACAAACTCCTCTCTCCACCTCACGCGGAAGCTCTAAATTCAGTTCATGTTTCACTGCAGTATTAATGTAGAAGTAATGGCTGACTATGATACTAAAAGGTCACCGTTAATTAATCCAACCCTGCATGCTCCGCTGGCTTGTACAGTTTTAGACGGGGCCTCTGGTGGCAGAGCTGGCTGACAGAGCTCTGGGAAAAAAATGACAGGAAGTTTATGACATGAAGTGAAGCTAATTATTTAATTTCCATTATAATTCCTTTTTAGGTTGAGCTTCTTACCTGGGAGACAGTCAAATTAAGAGCGCTACATGGTGGTAACCTGTGCCAAACGGGTTTGTTACACGGATCCATCTGGGGAGTCGGCAACGGTTTGGAAAGGGCAGGCACTTTGCAAAAAAAATCCTTGGCAGGTGACTCGATCAAACATCTGTATGTCACTCTTTATCGCTAACTCAAACCAATTAGACCAACGAACCACATGATGTGGCAGGGGAGTGCCAGCAAGCTGAAATCTGAGGGGCTTTGAAAATCTAGCAATTAATCGGTGCCTGCATCACACAGAACATTTCCAGTTTAACAGTTTGTGAGGATGCAATGCAACACGACACAAAACTTGAATCACATATTAACTATTTTAAACTTGCGCTCACAGGTTGTGTCTGCTATGGAGCATCATGTCTGCTAAATATTACAATTTTTTTTCCCCCAACTTTATTAACACCAGTAAAAAACTTTTAATGGAAGAAGATGAAACCACGTGAGTTCATCTTTTTTAACACTTGCTTGGGCGATTGTTGCTTTGTAGCCTTTCGCTGTGTTAAACTAATTACCTCTAATTCCACTAATAACAGAATAATAGCAAAATACGTGTCTCTGTAAGTGCATCAAGCGTAGCTAGCAGTGGATTTGTAGCGTGTCAGTAGAAGATTTTTTCCCCGTCTTTGTAGGAAAACTAACGAACACAGGACTCTGTTTGGTCCACACCTCTGTGGCTCAGTCAGAAGCGCGTGTAGGTGCCTGGCAAGACAGATCCACAGGGGAAGAGACTTGAATTATTTAAGCCTTGCATTCAAGACTGAATGCAAACGCATCGCCTGCAGATTATCTTAGCCCAGGACTAAGTCTGGAAAAATGACGGAACAACCATCTCTTGCTAAAACTCAATCAAATCTTTACACTCTAACGCCGCAGGATATAACATACAAGCTTCCAACATTCCCTGAAACCTTGTTATCGCCAAGTATGTTTTGTTGCATGTCAAACAAGCGCTTGAACTTTTCACCCGACCGATGCGGTGGTTCCTTAAATATTCTTGGGCTCTCTGCCTTGTTTGCCAGCGTGTCTGAGCAGGTGAAACTCAACCAGCCCAATTGGAAGCCAGAGCCACTCAACAGACAGCCATAGAAATCCTCTTCAAAGGCTGCCATCCATAAACTTCAAAGGGCAGATGTCTGTCTGCTGGCTGGGAAAAGGCAAAGGTTTCTGTCTCTGTGCCACTGTCTGCCTGTTCCATTCAAAATTCTGGAAAAATATCCTATATCACGCTTCCTTTTACGCACAGCCCATCAAGCCAAGGTGATTTTCTCTTTTCATATTTCTCACCCAAGTCCTTAGCATTTCTGCGTTCACACATGACAGCCTGTGACATGTGCAGCAAGGATGCTGTGCTTAATGTGGGCTTCCTGCGGTGTGCCTGCTCTGGGAGTCATGTGAATGGATGAGCAGCTCCTGTGTGACGTCCGTATCAAGTTGGGCAAGGCTCAAAACCTCGGCTTCGCTCACCTCAGCGGCTTCAGACTGCTAAACTGACCCCCTCCTAACTCATTTTCACCGTGAACAAACAGCAGACTGAAATACGTCACGTCACAGCTTGCGATTGGTGGTTCTGCTCTGCGTGAGCCTGTGTTATGTAAGGTTTTGTAACGTGTTCACTGCTGGATTCTGGAGGCTTACGGCTTTTGTTCTGACAAATAGTGTATAGAAAAGGGATGCTCACCAGATCTCCTTCACAGCTGCATGTGAATGTGCCTGTGCAGGGCAGATTTCAATGTGCCAACAGGCTTGGCGCAGGAGGAAATTGCAATCGTCAGAATCAGAGGGAAAAAGAAATAAGACACATACATAAAGTCTTGATTTAGCAGTGGGAGCTGTAAAGGAATGAAGACAGGGGAACCATTACAGTACTATGTAAGAGGAGATTTGAATGGCTAATAAGATGTAATTGCAGCAGCGAGACAGAGTTGCTAAAAAGGGACAATGGGGTTTAGGCTTTTAGTCTTTAGATGGATACTGAAATAAAAATATTACCAGGCACTACACGAGAGAAGCACTTGAGCTGTGAGTGGGAAAGGTTTGGGTCAAAATGTTTGCAAAAATATAGGGAGTCCAAGATGGATGTGGAAACGAATATGGACACTAGTTTGTATTACAAGAGTTAATTCCTCCCACATATATTTTTCTTCCCGTGACTGTAATTCTCTTCCTTATGCAAGATGTTTTATTCTGACTACACAGTTGTTAATGGTCTATGTGCTTCCTCCTTCACCGGAATCATGCATTATTTAACAGAGGAGGGAAAAGTATTAGCTAGCAATGGCAAGAGAAAGAATAATAGCTAGTTACTCTGTTGCTGTGGTTCCATTCATCAGCTTTATACGTTCTGCCTTTCATAATTCCCCCTTTGTATAAAAGGCCATGTCATAATTGGACAAAAGCCGAAACGGATACACTTGTGTTTCGTTGCACGTGCCATTGTGTGCACATGTGCACTGCGCTTGAAGTTGTGATGCCTTATTATGACCATTCCTTTCTCCTTCTGTGTGTGTGTCTCTCTCTCTCACACACACACACACACGCGCTAACCCACATGCACCTGCCCTGGGTACCTATTTCAATGCACCATTCAATGGGTGCATTATATTCCTCATCGTACATTATTCAGATTTGAATCAGGGTCTGTCAGCTTGCTGACGATTCAGCTCCCAAATTTAATGGCTTGGACAAGAATAGCCTTGACAGCACATTGCTGTGATTCAGTGAATTTCTATGGCACACTGGCTGCCACATGTAACATCGTGTTTTATCTTTGTGGCTGTTTGTTTTCTGTAGACGCTGGATAAATGTTATAACCCCTGTCACTTCTGCAGTGTTTGCTCTGTCGCTACTCAACAGTTAATAGGTGTGGTGTTTTTTTTTTTTTGTTTTTTTTTTTATCTGTCTGCCAGTCGTTTTCTTTGATGCATCTCCCTGTACGTGTGCAGCCCAGTCTCATGAGAGCTGGAATTAAAATGGGATTCCAAGAATTTGTGTTGTTGGACACAAATTGTGCAGAGCAAATGTTTAAAGGCAACATATTTCAGACGGTATTAGCTTTCATGTCTGAAAGTGTATATTTTCTTTCAAATCCAAGAACTTTTCCGAGGCTGAAAGGCAGTCCATATTACAAGATTTTTGTGGGCTTCGTCTGGAGTCGCTCCGGAGTCACTCTGCCGTCTATATTTCAAACTTTAATGAGATGTGTGTTGATACGTGTCCTAACTTATGTCCTGTTGACTCCAGCAGAAACAGTTCTGAGACAGTCCAGAGAAACCAGTGCTTATTCAGCATGTTCTCATTCTCATCTTGTATAACCACTTGTCCTCTAGAGCAGGGGTCTTCAATGTTTTTCAGGTCAAGAACCCCCAAAAACTAATGGAGAGATTGAGTTTGGACCCTCTACTTACTATATGTGTTCTGTATTGAACTCAGCCTTGTACAAATTATACATATACATTATTATTATCATTCTGCGTTCAAAATGAAGCTATTCAGATAATAGGTTCAAATAATCATTTTTTTTCTTTCTATTTTTTGTTCAAGTGACAAAGTGACCCATTTTGGCCTCAGTATTTGGCTGGAGTTCGCTGCACTGTTAGCTTCTCTTCTGCTAATATTGCAGTGCCTCTGGGATTTCACCGGACTGAATAGGCCAATTGTGGGGAACCTGACAGAAGCAGTGTGTAAAATGCAGCCTCGTGATTGGCTCAGCAGCGACAGAGGCGGGCCCTACAGTGTAGAGGAGGCTTAGATTGACAGATCTTGGCTAGCGTGGCGCTCTTTATAAAAGGGTGCACAGCTCCTGTATCACTGAATGAGTGCTAACCGAAAGATAACGACTTCCACCTCCATTTATCACTTTACTAAAATATTAATTATAAAAATTAATATAATTTAACATAGTTAAATTTGCAGGGAAAATAATAAAAAAAAAAAAGTATATATATAAAAGAAATGTCTAATCAACCAAAGATTTTGCGACCCCCTTGCAGTACCTTTGCGAACCCCCTTGGGGTCGCGGACCCCCTGTTGAAGACCTATGCTCTAGAGGGTTGCAAGGGGGCTGGAGCTTATCCCAGCAGCCATCAGGCAAGAGGCGACATACACCCTTAACAGGTCGCCAGTCGACCATTCACACTCACAATTTAGAATCACTAAGGAACCTAATGAACCTAATGAACACGTCTTTGAAGGGTGGGCAAACTCCACACAGAAAAGCCGGATTTGAACCCAGACCTTCTTGCTGTGAGGCATCAGTCCTAAGCACCACAGCACTGTGCCGCCCCATCCGGCATGTTTTAGTGAATTAATTCAAATTCACACATGGAAGGGGTGGAACAAACTCCTTGATATTATCAGTTCCTTAGCCTGTGTGAAGCAGTATTTGCCTCAGGCGTTGGTGTGAGACAAGATCGTTCTGTGCTGATAATTAAAGGTTGCTTAAGTTTCCTTTTCATGATTTGATGCACAGCTAATCCAGTTTTCAAGCAGCATGTGTGCAAGACACAGTGGCTTTACGCCGAGACACACGAGTTAAATTAGCCCTTTTGTCGCAGCGCAACACATAGAGAACCGTGTCTGCCTAAATGAGTGTCCCTACAAATCCTCTGTTGCAAAGTTAAGTGCAAAAACGACTCCACAGTCGCACAATATCGTACATCCGGTCATGCATGCACACATCATCTAAAAGGAACATGGTGTTCTTTGAGCCATATTATGTTTATTCCCATGAGAACACACAGAAAACAGATGACATTCCAGCAATGAAAGATGATCTCTCTCTAATGACAAACGTATTGTTAGCAGATGGTATACATAGTAAGGTGCAAAATGTCACAGTGAAAATAAAAACACTGAATGGACGAACAAAGTTCAGTTTTTTTTAAAAAAACAAACAAAAACAAATGCAATTTAAACATTTTTAATGACAGGAGGGAGATTGAAGTATCAAGGATCTTTTTTTCTTTCAACAAGTAATGACTTGATATGAATACATTAGCGGATAATATACTGTAGAAATCTCATAATTTGCATGCCTAGAAAATACCCTGTATTTGTTTCTGCATTGAACTGAACGAAGGGGGAGACGAGGGCTGATTTGTGCATGCAAACTCTTCCTTTAAATTAAAGTTTTAAAAAAATACTGTAGATCATGGCCCTTGTAGGTCATCTTAGAATTAGTAGTCAAGGCTAACAAAATACTGCATATCAAGCAAAATCTCAAGAGTTGGTTTGTGGAACAGGGCCAGCGTGCATATTCAACCAAGTGTATGTTGATAAAAGAGACTTCAAATCATAAGGCGAAAGCTAAAAGTGGTGATCGTAACCAAAAAAAGGCAAGTGTTGAGATGGCCGGATACTAAAATAAGACTGAAAACCTGTTCCTATCATCAGCCACACTCTGCTCCAAGTGAAAAATATCCACAATGAATCTCTTAAATATTTAAAACTAAAGCAAAACAAACATAAAATAATACGTGGAGGATTTCGTTTAGCTTGTGGAGCATTTGAAATATTCATCCGTACGGCGTATAAAAATCAAGAACGTTTCAAATAGAAGTTGAGCATAAATATTCCATATAAATATTTGAATCTACATTTGAATGCCACGTTTAACTAGGACTGACATGCATTAGCCGGTGGGTTGGTGGATGGTTAGGTCAGCGTTGGGGAACCCTCATGGGAAATTGTGCTTTATGTGCCAAGAAAAAGGGTCAAAATGAATATTTCAGCTGTGATGGGAAGGGGAATTAAATCTTTAACCAGCTATAAACTTTTCAAAAGAGTCAAGTGAGCCGCAAAGATATCTTTTACCAGCATTTGCCTAGTTCTTAATGTCAATTTAAAACCCTGAAAATGAGTATAAAATGAGGTACTAGCTGGTTTCTTTTGGGTCAAGGCTCCCTGTGTGTTGGGTACTCTATCAGACACACACAATGAGAGCGCTTACGACAGTACAACTGTGTGGAAAGGTGGCGGCAAAGAAAACAAAAGGCCTCTCGCCCTCTCTTGAAAACTAGAAGCCTTGTACATTTCCTGAATGGGTGAATGGGATTTTCTGACACAGAGTAACAACACCGACAGAGACAGGAAATAATAATAGTCTCCCACACTGAAAAAAGAAAGAAAAGGAACCCTTCAGTAGTGAGGCTCCGTTACCTAGCAGAAGCTGCTGTCAGACACATGAGCTGAGTTACAAGACTCTCCCCTAATGAAGCTGAATTAACACACTCTAAAATGAGAATATTGGAGTATCCATAATAAGCCCGTGATGCGCTGTCATGGCTACCGGTTTCAGCTCAAGTTTACATTATACAACTTGAGCTGCTGTGTTTATAGCAGTAAGTGGTCGTTACGATTATAAAAAGGCAACCCGAACCACGAACGTTTCAGATATAGATACTGTACATTTCTCTGTATGTGCACTTACTTGTCTACAAAACCAATCTATACTATAGATTGCCACTCTAGTGGAGGAGTATTGCATGAGTTGGGAGCTGGAGACAGGTTTCTTATATCTCCACGAGCTGCAATGGAACAAGCTGGCCATTGACTAAATGAAGCATTATGTTGTCACGTCCTCTCGTCCAGTCCTGTTTTTTTTTTTTTTTTGTAGTTATTCTTTTTTATTTGCTGACGTGGCCAGTCAAGCAGGCAGTCCGTCAGCAAGGGGCGGCTCCTCCAAAGCAGCTGCTGAGCCATTGGTTTCTCCTCTGTCACCCACTGAATCCCTCTCCTCCTTCTCCTCATCCTGGCTTAGCGGATCCTGCTTCGACAGGCGGTTCAGGGGGTCAAAAGTATGCATTTTAGGCTCGGGGCTGAGGAGCGACAGCTGAGGCAATAGCGGCCCATCTCGAAGCTTGGCTGCTAGCTCCTTGGCGCTGCAGGTGGGGGTGTTGGTCTCATAGACATCGTGGAAGTTGTTGTAGTCTACCTCATAGAAGCCCTTCTCCAGGGACAGAACCGGCGTGAAGCGGTGGCCCCACAGCACTTCAGTGTCAAGATAGGAGCTCCTTGCCTGACATGTCATCCCTGTCGCAGGTATGGGCAAGCATATGTGTCCACAAGCACACACAATGGGAGTGGACAGGAAAACACACGCACACACAGATGGAAAGATGTGTAGGGAGGAAGAAAGACCGCATCAGTTAATTATTCATGGCTACACAATAAGTACACACAGTGTCTTCTCTAAACCTTTCAGAAAATTTTAAACAGAAAAGTTTTTAGAAACTTTCGGCTGCTAAAATGTCACGTCAACTTTGCACACAAATTGTGAATATTTATCTCCTTAAGTGGCTCATTTGCCTACTCAGTTTTGCAGCTGCAATTGCTTTGCAACTGGAAAGACAGAAAGACTTTGCTTCGACCAATTTAAATCCACAACTTTACTGTTTGTTTTTCATTTCTACTTTTACATTTACCATTTACCTATGGGTGATCGCCATCTTTTAAAAGTAGTCTCAATAGTTAGCCTGGTTGGCAACTATGAACAACAGATCTTCTAACAGCAGACAGTTTGGCTTGAATTTAAAACAATTGCAGTCAATTTAGTGGGATCTAATCCAAGATCCTGGTATAGCTGAGCCACTGCCGTACTGGAACAATGAATGGAATGGTGCCACTGTTCATGAAGTTTGTATAATCCGTGCTTTTGAACATGCTGACCTAAGCGGACCCACAGTGGTTATCAGGGTTATTAGTTACACCTGTGTTTTTCCTGCAGTGACAAAATATGTGGTGCGTAATGGAGAATTGGTGAAGAAGCTGAGCTGCAGAAAGCCAACCATGTAGCTAATGGCTTACAGTGAAACAAATAAGCACAATAATAGCAAACGGTGAAAGAAAATGCACGCCATGAATCCCAAATAAATCCCCATTCTTATGTAAAGTAAGAATCTTAGTGGGTGTAAGAGATGCTCTCACTCTCTTCTGTGTTGCAGATTCAACATTAGCATGAATAATAAAATATTTATCTGGAAACAATCTATAACTTCCTTGGTACTTTGAAATGTCAGCCTTATTCCATTTCTCACTCCTTGCTTTCACATGACCTAATTAGATTTATAGCTCTCAAAGTCTCCACAAAGTTACCGCAAAAACAGCTTACACAGCTCTCACCCTTGCAAGTATTTAAAACAGTGTTTAATCACTTAAACTGCCCTTCCCTTAGATGCTTTATTCACCCAGCTGTTGAGTTACGTAATCTCCAAGTGCACAACAGCCCATATAACATCCAGGTCTTAAACAGGCGTAGATGCCAAATTGGTGTGGACATGAGTGGCCTAGTTTCCACTTTTAACCTTATCTTCCTAATGGATGTGTTTCGATGGTGTCTTTTACAGTTGCTGCCATTTAATCTAAAGTGTGGGTTTTGAAATTCTTAGTTTAACTGTCCAAATGCGTAAAGCTGATTCCATAGAGTGCTTATTAAAAAAAAAGTCCAGTTCCTTTTGACTTAACGCTTTTAAATTACATCCATATTTTGCGAATGCTTTGCAAAAATAAAGAGCTTGCTCAAGCCGCTGAGCCAATTCACAGTTATGGACTACAGGCTATCTTGCTGGATGCTAAATGTGCTAGAGATCTATAGTAGCACAGTTAACGTTTTTTTTTTTTTGTTTTCCCTCTGAGCAGAAGCAAACATTCACTGGCAATGTGTCCCTTTTTCCTTTTCCATTTACTAAGCTCTTGACTACAGAATAGTGGTTTGTCTCTTTCCTCTTGCATCCTTTGTGAAAAATCCACGTTTTTATTTTTGATTCATGCGGCCTGCTGCGGGCTGTTGTGATCACTGGGACGCTTGCGCCGTGATGTGTTTGTATGCTTCGGGATTTGACAGTTGGCAGATGTGCAGCAGCCATTATAATGAATAAATGTTACAGCATCCGCGCAGGCTTATTATTATATGTATACGTGTGCTCGACCTAAGTGCTTTTTTTTATCGCAATTGCTGTCATCAGCGGACGCAAAGCAAGGAACCACGAGCAAACAAGGGTGCCTTAAAGGAGATAATGTGTATGGATGCCTCTTGACTTACAAAAAGCTGGGGATTTCCACAGCATGCAAACCACACTGAGCTTATAGTCACCTATACAACCAGAGCAGCCAGAAAGCTTTTCTAGACCAAATGCAGTAAGCAGGATGAAGCTTACCAAGCTCAATACTTGTATGCAAATGAACAGTGCAACCATGACACAGTAGCTTTCTCTCAACATGCATTACCGCATGTCGAACACAAGATGTCTTTAATTACTCAAATAATGGCTGCTTTGTCACTTCCAGGATATTGGAACTGGTGCAAGTGGAAAGTTACACCCATGCTCTACGCATGTTGCTGTAGCAAAATGTCAGAGCGTCATTGCTGGTGTAGCTGTTTCCATAGCGTGCTGTTGCCACTGTCGTAGAATTTCGTAAACCCCGCCCAACGTCCACCTGTATGTGGTGACTAAATCCTCCTGGGGCAAAGTTTTGGTTGTCCCTCCCCAAGTTTTGCTGTGCTGAAGTTGACATGTCCTTGCAGATACTGTTGGGCCAGTCAGTGGTTGGGGTCTTGAAGCTTGGTATTAACTGTACAGAGTGTGAATTCATAAAGGGCCCCAGGTGAGGTGACTAAATTGCTCTTAGTCATTAACACCTTGGGATGTTCTGCTCAAAAATGACTGCAGAAGAAGAAGAAGAAAACCATGTTTTAATACTATTTTGTTTTTTTAAAAAAAATAGTTTCAGACAAGCACTCCATGAAAAACTTTAAATACTGCTGAGACCGGTGCTCTTTGGCATGAAGGAGACACAGACTGAAAACAAAGATTTCTCTCTCGTTTTGTCTCCACCACTTTTGTGAAGAGACATCTAATCTATAAAGGGCTAATGTTCATTTGTTGTTGGCTAGAGATGTGGTTAATGATTATCACAAAATAAAGTAATTGGAGAGGACATTTCAGGTCCTCCATCTGAAGAATCAGTTCATTTGTTCTTGCTTTATTTTGCTCTTGTGTTTTGTGGTGCCTTTTGTTATTTTTTTCCTCGAGGCTTCCTGTCTGTGTTTGCATGTCCTGTGCTGACTACGCATTGAATCTGCACGTAATCTGGCAGCCTGACACGATGCTGAGGGTCTGTAAAGTGACTTCTGTTTTTTTCCTTGTCTTACTGCGTGAACTGTAATGAAACCTGCTACCTGACTAGAAGGACAGCCTGAGAGGACAGAGGACACATAGTAACAAGTGTGAAGTCTTCTCAAAATGCACAGGAGTGACAACTGTTCAGTTTTGAATTGTAAACTCTAGACCAGCAGTTACCAGTGGTGATAGGTGGATTAAACAGAAAATAATCTAACCAGCAAAAAACATCTTTAACAGGAGTCATAATGAAAATGTATTGCCAGCATATTCACGGTTAATATTACGGTTTTAATGTTTCATTTTGATGGTAGCTCTATATGCATTTAGAAAATATATCTTTGGCCCCTATATATTGTACATTCATACTCGGTTTTCTTTGTGGATAAACCGTGGCTAGCAGCTAATTACAGAGCCCTGCATCAGGCGTCTGTTTGAATGGATTTTCCTCAAAGTTATAAAATAAAAAAATAAAAAACTCAGACAATCTTGTTTATACAGCAACTATACTAATGCAAGATGCGTTTTGTTTTCTGAGAAATGGCATGAAAAGAACTTGTTTCATATATAAATAACTAACTGTAAAAGAAAGCGGGCACAAAAGCTCAGTTCAGAGACACCTAAATAATGAAAACAAGGTCTGTTGTCAGCAACACTGGCACACATGACTGTCCCTGCGGAACAGCTGAAGAAGCACCAGAAATGTTGCAATAAACTGTAGCTTAATCATGATTTGCATAGAGCAAAATGTGAAACGTTAAAAAGCAATTATCCTCTTAAAGATGCCAGTGTATATGCATATACATCTAGAGTCTGTTATTTGTGGATGGCTGTGATATAAGAGAATTTAATTTGGTTGTTGCCAAGGCATCCATGGAGAAAGAACTAATGTTCTGTCAAATGCAGTGCAGCGCCTTGGCAAATTTTTGAGAAAATTGTGAATAATATATATTCTTCTTTGACTTATATTTGTACTTTATATGTGCCTTATATAAAAGGGAGTCAGCAAAATGAAGTGTAAATTAAATCAGTCTGAAAGATGAATTCTGTACATTGCCCTTTGTGGCAGCTGACTGCTACAGCGAAGGAAAGCAATTTTGAAATAAAACCTAAAACTAAACATTCAATATAAAGGTTTGATTAGATTCTTCTTATTATTATTATTATTATTTTTTATTTGTCTCAAAGTTGTGTAAGAGGTTTTTATACTGTGTTGCATGATGATAAATGCAGAGTCTATTAAGCACATGAATGCAATCTAACTGCTTAATTGATTGCATTGGGAAGTTTTATAACTCTTTCATTAACCGCGAACATGTAATTGAGTGTGTTGTATGTTGCCTCCGTCTGACTCCATGATTCTTCATTAGTGCAATTACAGTGTGGCGTCAAGTAGGAGGGCAGAGCGTTCTTTAACAAGTCATCCTCTTGTTTTACTTTTTTTTACCACACATGCGCTGGGAGGCCCTGTTGTTAGTGATTTCCAGAGTCACAATTATGTGGAAACCACAGGCTCTTCACAAAGCAGCAAACAAACAAAGGAGAGAACTATGACATTCACCACCCACTTATCTGTCACTACCCAAATATGTGACAGCATCCTGACTTTGAAGCAGCAGATATTTCAGCGTTTGCTTGCGACGTTTAACGCCCGGGAAATGAATAGAAATCGTCATTGGATGCAGTCCTGAATATTTCCCAGATGGCATAAATGTATGAGATCATTACTCACTGCATATTGAGCCATAGACGTTTATTCTTCACGATGTTTGGCTCCACATTTAAATATTTACAACCTAACATTATGATGTATCTATGATGTGATGTTTTGCAAGGTGGAAGTATCATCAGTTAAAGCTGAGGGACACTTATGAAAGTAAAATGGTATGGGAAACTGCTGTGAATAAATAATTCCAGGATTTATGCTCTTTTAATAAGTCTCATTGGGGTTAGCAGAGAAAGGAAGTGTAAGTGAACGGTCTGATGAGTTGCATTGCCCTCCGGTCAAGGGCGGTGACTACATAACCGCTGCACGATACCGTGGCCTCTGCCGGTAATAATAAATGCCTGAGTCAAGTATCTAGTGGCGTGAGCAAGAAGAATGATGACGACTGTTGCTCCGGAGGGAAGAAAAAAAAAGGAGTAAAATAATAATAATAAAAAAATAAAAATGAAAAAAAAAATGAAATAAAATAGAGCAGAAGTATTCATATGAATGCAAAGCCGTGTCCGACCATGTCAGGGAGTTTGGTGGTTTGGCTGTGTATATCTATGTGTCCGTGAGCCTGACAGCTTCTAATCGACCAGTGTTTGTGATTTACTCATGCAAAGTACGATGAAGTCCAGTAAAGTAAATTAATAGCATGTATAATGCATTGTATTTAAAATGAGAGGATTATAATTAGTCTCACAACAAAGACCATTAAACAATGCAGCTTAAGCATACAAACAATACTTGATTTAGCCAGTGCCACGCAGAAAACAAATTAGATAGCTGTGGGCCAACATGCTGTTAAGGTTTCTGTATTGAATGTTGAGGCAGTTCCATTTCTCTCCTTTGAAGCCTTGACTATAGTCGAAAGCTGGGAAACGGGAGCTTTGTGGAACTTTACAGAAACACCTAGTCATGTCTACCACATGTAAATGTAACCAGCCTTAAGCACTCTCCAGGACTGCCCTGTCTTTACCCAAAACACAGACCAGCGGTGTGGGTAGCTACACTTCATTCATTTGGAAATAAACAGTATCAAAGACATAACCTTGAAGTAGCAACAGTGGAAATGGGGGCACACATGTGAAGGTGGTTGTCTCTATGTCTCACAAGCCAGCCGCCTCGGATGATCTACCAAATACTAAAATATATATCACATTTATATATATATAGAAATAAAAAATGTGTAGCTGAAGACTGAATTGTAGAATTTATGCAATGAACTATCATCATCTTTCAAAAAGAATTTGCTTTAATCTGTCAGCTGTGATGGAATTATTAAAATAAAAATGCTCATTTAAATCTGCACTCTGAAGTGAAATGCATTAATATCATTTATGCCTCACTTAGTGCGTCACTTAGTCTTTTGTCTTTCCATCCATTACAGTGTTTCCAATCTGCAGCACTTACAAGTACCTCACCTTTACAAAATAAATCTTAACATGTAAACCTCTTTTGCTTTACCATCCATTCATCCATCCTCCATTGCATCTAACATTTCCTGTTTTCTCTCCGTCCATTTATCCATCATCTTTATGTTTTCCCATTCTACTTATCTCCCTCTCTTATCCATTTCCTTCCATAGTTTTAACCCTCTTCATACCTGTGGCTTCCACCATGCCCTCGAGGATAACCACGATCTCAAACTCCTCCTTCTCCATTTGTGCCAGGGACATCTCCCAGAAGGGGCTCTTCTCGTTGATCTCATGAGAGATGATAAGTGGTGACACCAGGAACAGTCGGTCGTCTCCCGTGTCGAAGCCGATGTTGATGTCAGTCTGGTTGAGCGGGATGAACTCCCCCTCCTTGGTCTGCTGCGAGCGGATCAGCTTTGCTCTGATTGACGCCTCCACAATGTGAGAGTTCCTCAGGTCGCCCACCCTAAACATCAGGCACATCTTGTTATCTCGTACCGATATGACGGCGTTGTGTGAGAACATGAGGGTCTCGGCACGGTTCTTTGGCTGTGAGATCTTGACAAACATGCAGCCCACCATCATGGCGTTAACAATGGAACCCAAGATGGCCTGCACCAATAGCAGTATAATACCTTCAGGGCATTTTTCTGTGATTACACGATAACCGTACCCGATGGTGGTCTCCGTTTCAATGGAGAATAGGAAGGCTGAGACAAAACTGTTAAGGTTCTCCACGCAGGGGGTCCAGCCCTCCTCGTCACCGTGTACCAGGTCTCCGCGGATGAGCGCGATCAGCCACCACAGAAACCCAAAGAAAAGCCAGTTGACAACGTAGACCAGTGTGAAAATGAAGAGACTAAGACGCCAGCGTAGGTCCACCAACGTAGTGAACAAGTCACTGAGGTAACGGTAGGTCTCTTGCACGTTTCCGTGGTGAACGTTGCACTTTCCATCTTTCTGCACGTACCGCTGACGTGGCTTCTTTGCAGGGTCAGAAATCAAGTGGGTTCGCTCTGTTGAGATCTGAGCCTCCCTCAAGTGTTTGGGAAGCTTCTTCACCTATGTTGGAGAAGAAAGATAAAGACAGAGAGTGGCACAGAAAGGGAGAGAGGGAAGGTCAAAAAAGTCGCTACGCAAAGAGGATAAAAGTATAGAACTGTAAAAAGAACATAAGGTTTTCATTTCTGCTGTAATGAATTTGTACTGGAGGATGCAGGTGTTAACCTTTTCTTATGTGATTTTTTTTTTTTTTTTTTTTTTCCAGACTTCACCAAATCACGTTGCTGTGAGTTGCTGCCAGGCAGGCAAATCAAATTATGAGCAAGTCACGTCTCTGTGCTGCTCGACAATGACATTGTAGGTGGCGGTGCATGTATTCATACATACAGGGCAAAAAAAAGGAAACACAGAGTAAGGACACAACAGGAACACAAGGACACACAGGTCTTTGTCCATGTTGGCCCTGCTCCAGCGAGGCGATCTGGCTCCACAGCTGTGCCCTGTCTCCCTGCCTGTCCCCTGTGTTCCCTCCCCTCGTTCGCTATGAGGCATTGGCAGGCCTGGATAGGAACACATCCTCCATCCTTCCCCAATAGATGCTATCCTTTAAAATTATATATATATCCAGGGATACACGATGCACTCCTCTAGAGAGTAGCTTTCTTGTACATACAGGTGTGAAAAAGTGTGTCTCTGTCCATCAACGACTTGAAGACAGTTTCTTTATCTTCTCTGCCATCCTTATGGCTGGACATGTTCATTCATACAGCCATAAAGGGCTAAACTACCGCAAACTTGAAAGGGACCTCTTCAAACAGTCCAAGGACATTGACAGTTTCCAGTCTCACTTGATAATTGAAATGCTTTGTGCCAGGGCAAGAAAACATCTCATGTGCCCTCCAAGCCTCTCGCTGCTAATCGGACACCTGTGATCCATTTCCCTCCGGAGTCTCGCTCACATCACCAGGAAAGGTACATCCTATTGTGCTTGCACTGGCTGCTCCTCTGCTTTATCACTAGCATGATCGCTCCCACAGTTCAGGAAGGGAAGAACATTATCTAAGGCTCCACACCACCACTGCCCTTGCACTGCCCTCGAATGTAGAGCTTGCACAGGACAGGTTTATTAACAACACAGTAGTTTCATTGAGATGTCAGGCTGGGTGCTTCTGCATGTACAGCATGCATCGATTTTTCAGATATTGATTTGAAGTGATCCAGTTCAAGAAACATTTTAACCAAGAAGAACTGAAAGACAATTCCTATTGACCTGCATTGCAATTAGTGGCTTGATGACAATGCATTCACTAAATGTCATCAGCTCCCTCATTACAGACCATTCTCTGGGATACTCGATCAAACAGAGATTCAGGGCACAGTTTGAATCACATTTGGAGTCAGATTTTTTCCACTGATCATGTATGTAACTGCTTTCTGAATTATTTTTAATCGCTAGTGCATACCTTTTAAATGAAAGAAAGTCAAATAGTCCCGTACGTTCCCACACTACGCCACGGGCTAATTGACTGATGGATGAACTGTCACAAGCAGTGCTGCTCGGCCTTTGGCCTTTGTTGTCAATACAGTCCCTAGGGGTGATGGTCCATAAACAAATTCATTAGCTGTCTGCATGGCAACAGTAAGTGGTGGGGGTTTTCTCTCATTGAGTCTTTCTGGTCAGGCTTGAGCAGACTGTATAAGTTCCAATCAGCAGGGAAATCAGGACAGATAACACGCACAACTCCACCATCTGTTACTGGAAGGGAGTGTGGAGTCTTTTCCTTATCATCTCCACTGCCATGCAAACTTTATTGTGCACTCATCTCCCCGACTGAAACAAATCTGGTCACGCCTTGTAGGGCTAAGATTTAGTCTGTAGATCTTATTTAACCTGTGAAGTTTCTCTGCCGCACATCTACTGTGTACCTAGCAGCCCTTTAACCAGTCGTTACATCAATTTGTCACTCACATGTTTGTCCCTACCAATCATTCTTATTTCTCTCTATCTTCTCCATCTGTTTTTCTATATATAGTCTTAGTGGAGACCCACCACTGCGCAACCTTTCATTCACCATTTCCCCCAAATGATTTGCAGTTGGTTCAGGTACGCGCCTCGGAGGAGTGTGCAGGAGGTAGGACGTGCACACACTCTCATTGTGAATTCTTTGGAGGATTACCTTCTCTATTCACACCAAGCAGCAGCCTCTGGTGCTCAGAAATTGAGCCACAGTGGAAATAACTGCAGTTTCTCAACTGAATAACTTATTCATGATTCGTTATTCACGATTCGTTAAAATGTCACATTTTACAGCAGAAACACACATGATATATAACACTTTGAGTGACATTTGCTTGCTGTGTGCTCAGGTGTTCCCTTTAAACTCAATTCCACATCTTCACTTCTTTTCGAGTGCTGGAGCAGAGGTTCAAAACCTCTCTTCAGAAAACCTATGGCTGGCAGTCCATGATTCACCCATGGTCTTAATCAGATATTAAATTAACTATTGTGTTCTCAGTTACAGCTCCTCTGTGCAATGTTGAAATGATTTCAGACCACTTCTCAGCTCTCTCATAGTTCAAATCTCGTCTCTCTTAGTTATGCAAATACTGTATTAAGTATTGCAGTTAGGTCAAATATATTGGCTACACAGTTTACCTGTTCAGGTGTCACTCCTATCTCCATGTTGTGGTCCATTAGGACTTGAGAGTCTCCTGCCATCCTCAGCTGAAGCTCACCTGTAGGACACAAGAGAGTATATTAGCCACTCAAAGTTAGGCTTTAAAATGTTCCCATTTATAATGTATTGCATGAATGAGGCCGACATGTGCAGTATTAGTTTATGTCTCAACAACATTAACCAATACAACAGGCACAAAGGTCAAATCTACAGTATTATCAGAGCACGAATGCAAACCTAATCCATTAGACCTTCAACCTTTTAACCCTCTGCCGTCTCAATAACAGGCTTTGCTTAAATAGTACACGTTTTGTCTGAACTACCTGTATTGTATTGATATACCATGTCACCTCCAAGCACGTTATTTTCTACCTGTCATTTAAATTGCATTAATTTGCCAATATGTCACTATTTGCCAGCCGGTATAATCAGAACTAATAGAAACCCGTTAGAGCTGACTGAACTGTGAGGTTTCAAAGGTCAGGTGTTTGACTTTGTGTTGGTTTTAACATTTAGTACAAATACACATTTCTGTCATACAGACCTTTTCAGGGAGTTTCTATTACGCCCTGACTGCCCCAAATCACGTGTTGAGGTTTAAATAAAATTTTCACAGCTTTAACCAAAAATCAGGTAGAGTCTGCAACATAATCTGACAAGAGACATTCATTAAAAAAAAATGTCCTCATTTCTAAAACTCACTACAATCCATTTAACCATGAATGACAGTCTGTATGTTAATGAAAGATCTGACTCAGCTCTCTCTTATAATACAGCTACATTCTAACTACACTTGTCAGTCATCATTTTTATGACCACCTTCCTAATCTAGTGTAGGTCACCTCCAAAACAGTTGTGTCTCCTCAGAGAATGGACATGGGTCTTCTGAGGTCTCCTATGGTGTCAACAGAATGTTGTTAGTGGGGGTCTTTGGGTCTTATGGGTTGAGTGGAGGTGAATCACCCCACAGATACATGATCAGTTTGGGATCTAGTGAATTTGGAGGCCAGGTTGACACTGTGCTCTTTTTCTTCATTTTTGAGTTGTTCAAGCAGTGTCCTCGCTATGGGGTTGGGGTGTCTGGTCTGGTCTAGGTGGCTGCTTCATGTCTGAGTAACATCCTCATGAATGCAAGATCCGAAAGTTTCCCAGCAAAACATTGCACTGTCATAGGATGGTCAATGTTATTAACTTCTACTGTCATAATGTTAACTGCCACAGTAACAGTTGTCACAGTCACATCAAAACCACATGAGTGGCTGATCATTTTTATCAAGACACGTTCAGGGACTTCTGATGATAAAATTCTCTGTCGATCTAGTCACTCTTTCATCCATTTTTATTTGCTTATCTGAAGTCCTGTTTTGGTGCCAACAGGCTAAGCATGGTACTCCAGATGTCCATCTCCCTAGCAACGCATTCTAGTTCCTCATGATGAATCCCAAGGCGTTCCCAGGTCATTTTAGAGTAATGTGGATTTTATAATCCCTCTAATGGATTCTGGGGTTTCTCCCAGTGGGCCATCCCTGGGAAACCTCCAGAGGTAGGCGTCCCCTTCAGACGTGTGAACTCAACTCAGCTGACCCCTTTTAACACGAAGGTACAAGAGATAACAAGAGGTTAAATATATTTATTTCAGCTTTTCCTTCAGCACCACCATCATCATTTCCTAAACTAGTATCTATATTTGAAAAATGCTGTACATACTGCTATCAATATGCTAGCTTTGCCACAGTGAGGAGTTAAGCACGGTGGCAGTAATCCGTAAGCAGTGCTGTGATATTTCACTTGTTCTCTGAACAGCATCCACAGTGGTAATAATACGTGATTGAGATTTTCACTGAACTGGTTCAGGTTAGGGAACGTTTGGCAGAACTGAATCAGGAGACAGAGTGAGAAATTGCGTTGCCTAAACCTAACCATGCGTGGGACTAATGACATAAACTTGCTCGAGGCGCGCAAATTGTTATTTCCAAGAGTTGCAACAAATTAATCAAAGTTAGTTTTTTGGAGATGGAGTTGCTGCTGTCTCACAATCCAATGCAAATAAGGTATTAGCTGACAACAACATATGGGAGATGACCTAGTGTCAGCTGTAATTTGCTCTGCAATGATGCAGGCTCCTTTTTTATGGTATAATGTTCCCAAAAGGCTCTTTATTTCCAGCCTTGCCTTGTTGCAACTAAATGTGCCCCCCTCACACATATAGACATGTAGACGCACAGCTCCCTGCATACAAACAGCTCTCACACTTCTCCAGCATGGCCACAGTGTCCTTCCAGTGAAAGGCAGTGATTGCAATCTTAATCATTTGGAAAGAGGAAAAACAAATACCCTGTCACAGCAAAATCCAGTTGTCGCGTACCTTACATTTGATCTAATATGAAACAAGTGTACATCTGAGGTTGTTTTTAGCTCCACTGGAGCGCCTAGATGGTGTGCTGACAGTCACGTTGTAGTGGGATATGAGTAGTTCTCTTCTCCTGAGTTTTATGCTGAAGCATGTATTTTTAAACATCTGTTATGTGAGGTCCAAAGTGACAGCAGAAGTAGAAAGGGAACACTTTCATTGTCTCCTGAATGACATGGGATTTAATAACAGCCACGGCTGTAGCCATAGAGGAGAGTGGGGGTGTGAGTGTGTGTGTGAAGAGGCTCAGATAAAGCCCTAATTTTAGCAGCTATCTTACAACACCTCTGGATCTCCACAAGAGGCAATTATCTTATAGAGCCCCTGGGTGTTGTTTGAAAATCAACTACTTTTAATTTACTAAAACAACAAGGGGATGCAGGGGGGCTTGAAACCGCCCAAGCGAAAGAGAGTGGGTAAATTACTTTTATCACTGGTTCCTGACCTCAACAACATCTGACATTTCTTTGTCATCTGTCTTTGATGTTACTCTATTTGATCACTGACAAGCGAGCGGAGGGAATTCAAAAGCGAGCGTGGAGAAGTGAGAGGACTGCGTCACAAATCAGATCCACACAGGAATGTAGTGTTGACATGGATGGTCCAAAGCAAAGGGCAGAGTGACGTGACAGGCATCTGAGCAGGGGGGGGAAAAAAGACAGACAGCAGAGGAGCGGGACGCACACAAAGCCTTCCACAAAACCTTGCAGAATACGTTAAAGGGGTCGCAAGGTCCCGCTTTCTGACTCGTTTTACGCTCTCTCATGAATTAAACATGACTCCCCGGAGATTTCCAGACCTGTGTGTATTTTCAGCAACGCTATAATTATGGTGTCTATTCGCGGTAGCTAGATTCAACAAGCCCAAATGAGAGGTGTTCGAACATGGGTACCAGCTGGGGTGGTTTATCTCTGTGCTTTAAGAGGATAACAAGCATTTATCGTGTTACCAGGAGAGTGACAGGACGCTTTGGCTGAATTGTGTTTGTGTCCTGATAACAAGAGCACTCTTCCATTGTGCTTAAAGCCAAGAGCTACTAGTAAACCAGCGAACTTGCATCCTAAGGGATATCTAGAGTACATATATTGCCCTTATTTGCTGACGCTGCACGCTGCAGACAATGATCTGTACAGAGCACAGCGAAATGTTCCTTTTTTCTCTCTAACCTGTGGCAAGAGCTATAATTTCCCCCCAGGGTCTCAGCCCTTGTAGTGAACAGCGCTCGCTTTGTGATTTAATTTTCTAATTTTCTGAACTTCCCGAAACTTGTGTCGTCAGCTCTGCGTGCAGTCCTGAAAACTCAGAGCGACCTTGTAATTGAGCCAGTAGCGGATCTTTTTATCAATACTAATCACCAACTCACCAATAAAGCTACTGAAACAGATTAATTACAAGTTGTGCAGGGATACTTCTTTCATTCTGTGAATTACTTTTCCTATTTCCCATTATATGGAGACTTTCGCTTCAGCTTTTCCTGTCGGTGGGGACGCAACTTCTTTCCTGTCTGTAATTTCCACAGAAGTGCCTCTTTTGCAAATGCTGAGCATGCTGCTTTCTGCCGCCGGGTATAACTATTCATCAGACTTTCCACTAAATATATCTAAAATATATTCCTTTCAGATACAGATGAGACTCTCGTCTGATGTTTTTTTTCTGTTCCTCTGTTTGGTGGTGACCCTGCCACTGCGTAAGGCAGGGTTACAAATGGCAGGACGATGCTGCACACTCAGCTGTATCCCTCATAGTTTACAATACAAGTCTGACTATTAGTGGGCACTCATCCATATATTTTGAGGTCATGGCTTGCCATTTTCTGTTGGTTCATCAAATACGGTGCTGACACTGGAAAGGCGGAGAAAAATAGATAGCGAGAGGGGAGAGAATAGTAAAAGATTTTTGGATTACTAAAATATCAACCATCTCTCCAAGTTCACTCCTTAAGATGTATATCTTTCTCCATGGTAGTGCTAGAACTTTCTGTTTCCTTCATTCCTTAGCCTCCTTTCATCCTTCCCTTGAGTCATCATTACTGGACCTGTCATGATTATGTCCCGGGCTAAGATTGTCCCATAAAATAACATGGCTTCATCCCTATCGCTGCTCACTTATGACACTTTGAGGTCGGGTGGGTCAAATGACTAAAAACGTCCCCAGCTAGTTTGGCTCCAGGCCCGGCAAAGACACACGCAGACACTCACGCACACACAACCTTAACATCCCCCCTCTCCCTCCTCTCCTGCCATTTTCCCATTTGCCCGATAGTGAGCTGAGTGTATCCAGTTGTGTCCTTCTCTTGAACGACCTTCTCTGGAGTGACACTGCCGCACCGAGACGTTTGACTCACACTGGAGAAACAATTTCCCTAATGATATGTCCATCTCCCCCTCTCTCTCTCTCTTGTTCTCCGTCTCGCACTCGCGTACATCCTCTTCCTCGCGCGCCGTTCAGTCGCAGGCTTACAGTGCATTGTGCACAGTTCCTTGGAGAACGCGTAGAGTTTTTCCAAGCCAAGAATTGCTCTTATGCATTTCGGGATCTTGGTTCGATGAAGTCTAAAAAAAGAAGCGGTGGCTATAATTTCCCATTTCTGATAGAGTGGGAGTGGATGGGATTAAAACCCAACACCTGCTAGGACTAAGTAACACCCTCTTCAAACATGCTGGCCCGGAGCGCGAGAGACGTGACGGAGTAAGACATAGGACGTGCGAGGCTGGGTGGGTGGACACGCTCGCCGACGCCTCATTTGTTCTCCTGAACAAACTTATCTGTTGATTGCTTAGAAATTAGATCCACTTATACAGATCCTCTGCATCAAACTTAATCCTGTTACGCCGCACACAGTTCATTAATCTGCTCCACCTTGATGCAGAGGACGGGAGAGCAGGGGAAGATGGGAGGATGGGAGGCTGTGGGCAGAGTGAGGCGGGGCTGCAGAGCCAAGCAGCGCATGGCGAATCCTGGAGGAGCCAAAGGTCAAATGATCTTGATTGGAATTCCTGACATGCTTCGCTGTGTCCCCGCGCTTGTCCCTTTGAGGACCCTCCGTCTCTATAGTCAGCACATACCACGTCAGACAGAAACGAGGTTATTATCCTGTTAAATTTTGTTAATGTTGTTTGACGGAGCAGCGGAGTAACGCGCTCTGTGTTCAGGTGTCCTGCTGTGATGAGCTTAGACCTCGGTTGCTTGCAGCGGATGACATGGTGCAAATAAGCCTTATGAGGTTATATAAATGTGAGGGGTTGAAAAAAGGCGTTCAGAGATCGCTTCACTTTTGGATAAACACGTCAGATTAAAACAAAACAAAGCAAAACAAAAGAACACATCTTTTAACTGGGAAGCATTTTGCTTATCCGTCTGTGTTAATGAACTGCAAATGCACGGTGAAGTGTTTCCCCCTGGGTGACAGATGTTCACTTTTCAAACGTGTCCCACACATCTTGTCTCCAGATGTAGCGTGGACCTGCAAGCACATGTGTTTGCATGTGTTATGATGCTGCACTGATTAGCAAAATCCTAGCTTAATGTGCATGTAGGAACAGGATGTTCTCCGCTGTTTAATGTATGCGGAGCTAAATCATCCACTTATAGTGATTTTGATTAATGTACATTGGTTCTGGGAAAATTAAAAAAAATGTCATTGAATAATATGAATTGCTGTGTACCATGACGTGAGTGGAGCTGTCATTCTGTCTCAGTGTATGCAAATCACGGCATTTGTTATACTGGCCAATTAGCGTGGTTGAAGTGTTTTTAATTAAGTCATTCAAGAAATTAAGTCATACAAGAAATTACACTGTATCCATATCTGCATGTGTATATGGGGTCTGCACTGCACAGTATGTATGTATGAATGCAGCACATCATCACGCAGTAACCCCTTGTGTGATTTAGTTCAGCTGGCCTGACGACTATGCTTATTAGCTGGTCATGAAAAATCACCGCATATCGGCCATTGTCTGCAGTGATTAACACTACAAGGGATCCTCCACGCTTAAAATAACTCCAGATACAGGCTGGTTTAGCCCCACCGGATATGCCCGGAGCAATGCTGAGATGCTGTAAAACTTTCATTCTGTGGAATAAAACCTGCTGCTGACAGATAAGAGCTGGGGCCATTGTGAACATTCTTCAGAGCCAGTTAACCTGTAGGATGTGATGTACTGTATATCCCAGAATGCAATTTCACATTTGTCAAAATGGAAACCGGGTAGTTTTGTTCCATGAATGCCATGCCTTCCAAACCAGCTGACGCACTGACTGGTGCCAAGACCAAGGTGACCCGAGACAAGCTTATTTTATACCATTACAAGTGCAGAATCTAGCCAGATAGTAGTTCATGGGCCTTTGTGGATGTGCGCGCATATCAAGCCCCCTTGTGTTGGTGAAGGTGTGGAGGAAAAACTAAAGACCAAATGTGAAACAAACATCTCAGCCGAACAGGAGGCGGAAGTTTGTTTGTGCTGCATGTAGGCCGGAGCAGAATCTCTCTTCACTGTATCAGCTCTATGTGCGGCAGGACCGTCGGGGGAAATACGTGCGTTGTTAAGTTGCAGCTGGAGCGGTGAGTGGGCTGCACCATAAATTTGGTTTGTAAGCATCGTGGGCGACACTTTAAAATACAGTAGTCACAAACCAATTTGAACTGGCTACAGATTTATGAGGGCATAAACAGAGTGATTTACCTTGGGGTAACACGAGGCTGCATAAGAAATGTTACGCTGCTTATCTTTGCAAAGCGCGAGATTGAATTGCGTTCACGGACGTCTCACAAAGTGCAAGGCTACGACTTTTGAACAGATGACAACTTACTCAATATGGCTGCATAATTAAGGGATTTGCATGTAGGCCCAACAGCCCCACAGCATCCTGTATTTTTGACATGCACATTTCCCGAAAGGCTAAACACAAAAAAAAAAAACAAAGCTTCACGCCTGGCTAAGCTCTTGACACAAACGTCTCGCTGCGGTATTAGCGAATGTGGATCTGCTTGAAGACTGGAGCTTTTCCTGAACATCCCCTAGAGAAAAACAGCCTTGACTAAATAAACAGATCCCATTAATTAGCCTCCATCAGGTCCTGCTATGCATTACACCTGCCCTTTGCCCTCCTTTGTCCACTTGTTAGGGACGTCAGAACGGCAGAGCAGGAGGTGAGCAGCCTTGAGGTGTGGCTACAATGGTAGCGCTGATAGTAAGGTCAAAAGGCCATCTGCCAAAGAGCGTTACGTGCCTTTGATTGTGTCAACACCCCCCGTGCACTCTTTAAATCACAGTTCAGCTGTGGGCACGGTCCCGTTAGATTACAGTGATAAACGTAGCGTGGCGTGTGGCAGACGGGCAGGTTTTGGTGCAAAGCTGGCATTAAGAAATCACCCTGTCAGAGGGGACTGCCCTCTTTTCTTTAGCTCTGCTGGCTTTGACTTTATGCGATTTGTAAAAATGTGGTTAACGATGAGAGCAGAGGTGGCTCGCACTTAGTCATTCCTCCTCCTGGTGCCCAAGAGCAGATATTAAAAAATGATGAGTGAATCCGCACACTGCCTTGACACCATCCTGACATGCCTGCGAAGAGGTAATAATAGGACGGGCTGGAGCTCTGGGGGAACTGCGCCCCGTCGACGCGGCCGCTAAGTCCACCGCATTGTCATCAAAGTTTTACAGCAACAACTCCGGAGACGTGCGTCCTGCGGAAGCGCACTGAACTGGAGCTACCGTAGTTTCACTGCACGTATAAGCGGGCGCCCCTAATCCTCAAGGCAGAGGAGAGTGTTTCAAGGGAATCAATACAAATGATTTTCTCTCAATGCTTTCGGTGTAGAGTACAATATTCATGAAAAGCCCGCCAGCAGCCATCATCACCCTGCGCCCGTCGCTTTGCCTCCCGCTTTTATTGAACGTAGGAAAACACACAAGGGTTAAAACGTGCTGCGCTGTGTGTCAGCGGTGCAGGACCCCCATCCTCCACCCATGCACTCACAGTGACCCGCGGATGCACGTTCACTTTAGGTTCGCTCCTGCTGCTGCTGCTGCGCTTGTGAAACTCCTGCATGGCGGTGAGGGAACTACAGCGCGGCGCAAACAGCACGAGTGTTGACAGGCTTTTCTCCGCTTGCGTCAGAGAAATTCATCGCCTTTTTGAGTGCCCTGCCCCCGCCGCGAGGGCAAGGGGATGCATGTTGATGATCTATGAATCTCTGCAGTGACATGAGATGAAAGAGGCGAGATGCGATGATATAGGTTGTGTGGCTGATGGAGGAGGTGGAGGAAGAGGAGTAGGAGGAGGAGGAGGAGGGCTATCCAGACACTTTTTCTCCAGCAACACTTTCCTTTTCGTTCTCTCTGGCTCTTGAAGCGCCTCGCATTATCTCACATCTCCTCCCGCTATCTGCCGTTGTGCCGTGGTTTCTACATATCTCACGCTCACAGTTCATGATCTGTCCTCAAGTAACGCACACTTTTGACTCGGCGACCCACTCCAAATGGGATCTCTCACTCTGCAACGACACACATAATGCAGTCACAGCATGCAAGGCAGTCCACAGTCAAATGGAGAGGAGGCAGCGTGGATGCGGTGCCACGGTCGTGTTATGCATCAGCGGCTTTGCAAAAAAAAAAAAAAAACAACCTCCCCTCTCCTCTTTTGCCTTCCTCTCTCTGTCTCTTCTTTTTTTTTTTTTTTTTGTTCCCCTCTCCATCGGCAGTGCACGAGTCTTACCTTCAGGTCTCTGCAGGAGTTGCTGGCGGGCTCCCTTCCAGGCATTTCACAGCTGCTTTTCTCCCCAGGACTGCGCACTCCTCTCCTGGCTTTGTTCAATCACAATCGGCGCTCCTGCCTTCCTCCTGCCATCCAGCTCCTTCTGCTCCTCGCTGCTCTCTATCTACTCGAGTGTGAGAGGGGGGTCTGGCTGTGCTGGTGTGTGAGCGAGAGAGAGAGAGAGAGAGAGAGAGAGAGGGAGAGAGTGTGAGAGTGGATGCAAGAAGAGATGGAAAGGATCTCAATATGCATGTGTTCTCATTTATACAAGAGAACCGATTTGCATAGAGCACCAGTGTGTGTCTATACAGTATATATGTGTGTGTGTGTGTGTGTGTATGTGTGTGTGTGTGTGTGTATCACATGTTTTTGTTTCTTTGCTACAAAGCCAGAGAGAAATTGTGCTCAGAAAATTCAAGGAGAGTGGTACAGTAAGAGGTAGGTAAACAGAGAGATGTGTGTGTACGTGTGTTGGACCTGCAGTCCGGAAAAGAGCAACGGTGGAGAGGAGTATGGTATAATCAATTGCTCTAAAACTGCAGTTGAAGAAAATCCCCGGGGGTTTGCGAGAGATATAAAGCGGAGGCAGAGGAAAGCACGCGGGGCGAGACAAAGAGAGAGCAGGAGGGGAACAAAGATGTACAAGAGCTGAGCGAAAGGGATGCGGTAAAAGAGGGACAGGGGACCTTTTGACCCAGAATATTAGTTCCAAAGTTTCTTGCAAATCGAGGGTGGTGTCCAGCTCCTCACAAGGCAGAACGTATAATTCACTAAAAGATGCCTACAGAAAAAATCTGAAATATACCTTTGCAGTGTTTTCTTTGTGGTTTTTGCTTTTGAATTTTTATCAACCAGGAAGTGGATGCAATCAGGTGTATAGTAAACACATGCAGACGGATGAGTACTTGACACTGAGATGTTATTAGCATGATATAGAGAAAAAATTATACTGACTCAACGTAACAGAGGAGGAGTAATGACAGTGAGATCCAAGTGGAAGATAGTGAGATAATGACAAGTGGGGGAGGAGTAACAGAAGCAGCCATCGCAAGAATGGCGCTTCGTGTGCTTCCTGCATTTGAGTCTGGAAGATTGATGACCGCGCAGGCCATCTTCTTTTCTGTTCCTATACGTTCTTGGCCCCCTATTGAGTCCCGGGAGCGTGGGGATATGCTTCTTTCTTTCACCAACCTCCACCAACCGGGGAGTCGATGACAGCGGATTATGGAACATCAAGGAGTGAGGCTGCAATAATGAGGAGCCTGGGATTTGGCCGCGGGATATGAGTTCTGGGCCACGCTCACTCTGGCTCCCTGTGGTAGCAGTGCTAATCTCAGCAGTGATCACAAAGTGTTGGCCATCTTTATTATGGAAAAATATATATATATATAAACACACATACATATATATATATATGTACGTATGTGTGTATATACATATATATATATATATACATACTGTGTATTTTTCAGGTTCTTCAGCAGCGCTGCAAGGATCCTGTCCGTGGATCAGCCCTGCGCGGCTACAAGTTGTTCAGATCTGGAGCATGTGTAATTATTTCCCCTCCTGAGGTTACGCCATTATCGATCAAAGTAGAGCCCCGTCCACCTTATTCCCACTGTCGTTCATCCTGTGGCGAAATCCATTCAGTTGACTGTAAACGCCCCACATAAATCACAGATCATACATTAATAAAGCTTCTTGGCACATTTATTATGGCGAGTGCTTGGGGTGTGTATTATAGATAGAATCATTTACATAATGCGAGCACGAAACAACATAATAATCTTTTCATTGCTCCTTGTTATAGATGATCCCAGAGAAGTTACAAACGACATCATCCTGCTGAGGTGAACTGCAGGATGAAGATGACTAATGTGAACAGAGTTGTGTTTGTTCCGGGTCTGGTTTTTATATTCATCAGTGCAGAAATTTCCATATGAAATAGAATGAGTGGCATCTTCTGTGCACACTGTGGGCATGTGCTATTCTTGATATTCTTCCAGCTGACTGAAAATAAATACGCAGTGCACGCCGCATGTAATCTGCGGCTTAAATCTTTACATTTCTAGAGATTGCAACAGTGACATGCATCGTGTTCAAATAATCGAGTTCCCCATTCCTCTGCGATGGAATGACGGACTCAGGGGTCGGCAAAGTGTCAAACCGCGAACAATCTGCCACAGCAACCTGTGCCAGATCTGCAATTTAGACCATCGCCATTGGGTGAAGAAATGATCATTCCAGGGGTCATAAGTGAGGGAAGAGGAATCGGTTCTTCCTCGCATGGAATGAGGAGGTGAGAAGGAATTGTCATTTTTCTTAATCCCCTCTCTGCTCCCTTGGCTCTAGTATTTATTTTATTTTTATTTCCTCCAGCAAACCGTACGCTCTCCCCCCAGCTCACCCCGTCCTCACTTCACCACCAACTCCCCTACTTCAGCTCTGTCCCTCTTTGCTTTTTCTCTCACCTCCTCCCAGGCTTCATTAGCTCTGATTGATCCTCTTGTCAGAGCGTATGGCACAGCGACGAACTGCATTGTTGCTATCAGCGTGGAACAAAAAGGAGCGGCAAAGAAAATCAGACGACCACAATAAACATGTCACCACAAGGGCGAAATGGAGAGAGCTGCTTGTGCGTGTGTGCGGTAGTCCTTAAGCAAATTTGTACAAAGTCCGTTACACTTTTGTCCTCAGCACTGGATGAATTAACAGAAAAGACAGAAATGTCTTCATAAAATATTGTGCTGCTCAGTCGAGTGCATAGTTTGCGTTTGATGTTACACACAGTGCAGAGTTGTAGGGCTGCGTTTAAAAGTGTGGAAAACTGGTGGATGCATAAAGAGGCAATGCATGTTCCCAGTGCTATACATGTAAATTATTAAATGAGCTAACTAGGAGAGCTGGTGCAGCTTTAAATTGTACAAATTCATTAGCATCATCATATCGGCCAAACATATTATTATGAAGACAAAAATAAAGCATTAGGGCCACAGCAGCAAATGTTTTATTTCCCTATTTTTCACATATGCAGTATATATACAGCATTAAGGTGCCATTCACTTTATGGGATGGCTCCATCTATTAGTGTTAAATTATAAATTATCAGAGTGCAAAAAAACTACAGCACAGCGCTGTGCCTGTTATCTGTGAATGCATAATTTAGAAATACTGTAACATGGTTTTAGCGTGTGCACAGAGCGGCCAGAATAAAGCAGAAGGCATGGTATACGAGTGCATTCAGTGACCAATGAACTGAACTCTGTCTCAGCATCCAAGACTGATACACTTAGCGTAATGGATCGGCTGCAAAGCCTTGACTGCTTCCCATCGGCTCGACAAATGTTGTGATTTACAACATACGAGGCAAATCCGGCTTCTCGGAATTCAGTTTCACATGATAAGAAATTCATCATGTGAAACAGTGTTACATTGCTGCTGGCTCACGCTTATGTTTTGCCACAAATATTTCCAGGTATATTAACATTTTAAATTGAGTCTTTGTTGTGTAGATGCCATTGAGCTCATTAGTGCAAAAATCAGAAATGCCCCACTGCTGTTTTATGTTCTTAATGAGGTGGGAAGAAGGTGATTGATCCTTGCCTCGAGACCACCGCACAGCCCAGGCACAGCGACACTGTGTGGAGGAAACGGGTATAGCAGGGAATGAATGACAGCTGCTCCGTGCTCAGGAGAAGTTCAGTCACTGCAGCCGTGTTAAATCCTTGCTATTATGGTAGAGGGAGGAACATAAGGCAGTTTGCTACTGTTTGATACAGCACAATCTTTATCTCAAGATATATTTGGTATATATGGTATACTGTCTTGTGATAAATCCTGCACGTTCCTCTGTATTGATGTGTCATGTCGCTTTTTTTGGTGGGAACCACGTCCTTCACATGTGTGGCTTCATTTTACCAATTAAAATATTTATGAGAAATCATTTTAATATCAATGTGAATTCTTGGAAGCAAACGCACAGTGAATACGTGCTGGAATGTTTGTGCCCAGTAGCCCACCGGTTGATATTTCCTGCTAAGCATCCAAGAGAGAGAGAGTCCAAGGCCATCATCATCAAAAAGCGCATACCCTTCAGAGCAGCCCTTGTCTCTCTCTCTAATGGCTTCACGATAAACAAATAAATATTCCCCAGGGAATAACTGTCAGATTAATTCAATTCAAATTAATTTTGAGACCTCTGGCACTGGTGCGGGGCTGAAATGGTGAAGGAATTAAAAGCAAGACCACCTTCTCTTTAAACAGGGCTGTACTTTAACAGTCAAGAAAGCCCTGTCAGGTCCTCATTATATGCACTGCATAGTGGAGATTAGTCTTTGTCACACCATAATCCGTTTTGTGATACAGAAAAATAATAATGAAGTAGCCGATGAAGAAGGATAAAGAACAGTGAAAACGAATGAAATGTGATACAGTCACTGTACAGCGTCCGCAAACGGATGGAGGGCGGAATTGCTCGAGTGGAACAATACTCCAGCGTTCTCTTGCGAATTTTGTCCCCAGGTGTCTTTTTACATTGTACGAGTGTAAATTCGCTCTTGTTCCTCATATGCCTGCCGACTGTGCTGTAGTGGAGTGGCGAGGATGAGAAGAATGGGTGAATGAGAAGAAAAGATTTTAGGCTCCTAAAAGGGGTTTTGTGTTTTCTTTCCCTTTCACTGAGTTTATTATTCAGGCTACTGCTTAATCAGGCTGAAGTCCTTTGAGTAGTGGGTGTATGACAGGGAGACAAGCCATAATGTGAGCTGAGAATATTGAGAGTGTGGACATTTTTACCCTATAATACAATTAAAATTGAATTCATCGCGTATATGCCTTTTATTGTGTTGTAATTTAGTTTGTGATTGGTGTTTATTTTCCACAGGACAAACTGAATAAAACACTCCGTTTCAGGGATACAAAGAAACACATATGTCAGAGGTATCATGCTGCACTCGATCACTTTAAATGTGTATGCCATGCTTTTCATCTTCGACTTCATTGCCTACATCCTGCAATCAAATCCCAACCATCTGCTGGAGCGGAAATAGGTGTTAGAGAGCAACTGTGTGGTGAAATATGGCACGGTGAACGCATACAGGAGTTCATTAGTTCATGGCTAAGCCCGATACTTTGTGGACAAACCACCGAGGTGTCCCAAACAAATGGAGTTCTGTAGTGGAAAATCCCCACGAACCTCGCTGACCTGGTTTCATGCTGTTTGTCCTGATTGAGGCCTGATAGGCGTGGTCCGCGCCTTCTATTGATATGCATATTGCACCCAAAGGCATCAATACTTGATGCACAGATCACAGCTGCTTGTTTTTTTCCTACAGAATTTTCCGGATGAGACGGTCTTGCACAAATGCGTGTTGATGACAAATCCAGCCAAGTGAGGTAGAAAACGCTCCGTAGCTTTCATTTGGGTTGTCACAAGAGGAAAACGCGTCGGCTTGGCATTTTTGATGGATGTGGAATACGAATGCTCGGTGACACGACGGCCCGGCAAAATGGCTGCCATCAGTGTGTCCCTCCCTTGTCCCCATTTCTGCCCACATGCACACACGCACAGTGCAGACACGCATAGTACACAAACACAACCATCGTCTCCAGAATGCTTCATCTGTTCAGACCAGGTGACATATGACGGTGCGCAGTGAGCATTAAAAGTGCGTCTGAATCGCAAATCAGAAAAGCAAAGCAACAAGCCCTTTATATAAGTTTTCAGTGGAATCAGTTAAAATAATTAAGCCTAGTGCTCACATCTACTTTCAGAATGTTGTCACTGAATTGTCATTAAACTCTAAACAGGGTGAATAGTTGGTTTACTGGGAAAAAAAATAGTAATGTGTGTCCTAATCAAATCCTTTCCTTTCACCAAAATCGACTCACTGACTTTTCAAAGTGTTGGGGACCCAACTTGTTGCATGAGTAAGGGAACCAACAAGAAGTGAACCAACCTCAAAGTGCTACACCAGCCTGTTGAACGTTTAACTGCCTTCTCTCTTCTTGCCTTTTCTATGTATATCTGCCAGTATGCAGTTTGTAGTGGAATGCAAGAGGGACACAATAAAACAGCTGTTGTTTCGGACCAACATAAAGTGACGGTAATGCGAACCGACTAAATAACAACAGATCACATAACTATACGTGTGTGTGCACGTATGTTTATGAACTCAAAGAATTATCACCCTATACCCTGCAGCCCAACCCTCCACTATTATCTTAAAGCTTTTTGTGTTTCTCAATTCACTGCTTTAGTTCTGTGACCTGCACCTTCACAGCTCTGGTTCAGTCTTAAACTTGGTTCATATTTCAAGGTTGAACCTATGTTGAGTTTACATCATGGTCTACGCAAGCGGCCTGTGTCACGCCTCTAGTCCGTAGCGTTTTCTGTGCTCAGTGTTCTCAATTTCTCATTAATTCAAACAATGGCAGCTGCAACTGAACAGGTCACGTTGGAGGTGATGAAGCAACCGAGACAGACGTTTTTGCATATGTCCGGCCACTGATGAGTGGGCAGATCTGTGCGTTGCTGTGATGTGAAGTTATTTCTCTGCAAAGGTGCATTTTGGCCTAAGGCACAGGCTATGCAACTTTATTCGACCACTGTAGTTTCTGGGTGCAGCACTCTAGCAACAACAAAAAAGCTTAATGGCGACTGCCTGGTTAGCAAAACGTAATATTTAGCAGCTGAAGAATTGGTCCTATACTACTCTGTGCCTGTATCTTGGTATATTAATATAAAAGAGGATAAAACCTCACCGCTCAAATGATTTCAAGAGTAATTATTTATTATTATTCAAGTTATAATTATTTCAAGTAAAATAAGGGACGTCTGTCATTTGATTGCATAATCTATGGGTAAAAGTGATATCAAACACTAAAATCTACTGAACACTTACATCATAATGGCAGAGCTGTTATAAAACAGTCTATTTACTTAAAATATATGTGTATATGTGAATGAGAAACAACATGTGGTGACAAATCTCCATTTTATCGGTTTCATCTTGTTGTTAAGTACTTCTCACCTTGTACACTGACTGGCGGCTGCTAATCTCTTTGATTTGCAGATACTGCCAGAGAAACCAGCATTGTTCATGTGAGTGTCCTAATTGATGCACACAGAAACTGCCATTGTCTCCTATCACTGCGAGACAAGCACTGACATCAGAAAACAAGCACAGATCCTTTAAACATTTAATTTCAATCAATCAAGGTCAATCAAGACCTGAGATGCAAATGTTGTTTTCCACTTCAGCATAAGTGCAAAGGTAGATGTCAAATCTGTCGTCACTGTGTTACTGCAGACTGCACCAGTGGATGTGAATGAGTAGCCACCAAAAATACGTACATTAATGCAAAATACATTATTGTCTTATGTCCTCACATATATTACTTGTTCTACACTTACATATATGTAAATAAATAAATACAAATAGAGTCTTATGTTTGTTACAGATTCATTTTTAGGTTTCATAAAATTACAGTATAATATATAATGTATATAGGGTTACGCCCTCGTATGTTGAATGACATACAATGTTAAAATTGTAATCTGATGATTGAAAGCTCTTACAGTATGTCATTTTGTAGTTTTTCAGTGGCACTTAAGATATCAGACTGCATCACAATTAACTAAATGTAACCTCCGCAGCTCTTAAGTTGCCAAACCAGCCCAACAATCAGTAGAGCTATGTGGCTATTCACCAGCCTTTTGTCTGAAATAAAAGGTGTAAAACAAAGGAGCTACTTAAACAAACGTTTTGAATAAGAAAAAAGTCCTCAAATACAACAAACCTTATCTTTCAGAGTTTGGACTTTGGAAAAAGTGATATAATAATGGTTAACATTAATATATCCATTTTTACACCTTGTAACGTAATAGTGCTGCATTTTTTTTTTTTACCAGGAACAATAGGATTGAAAAACGACTCCCATGACAATTCACACCTGTTCTCCCCTCAGCATTCAGAGCATCTTTGGCTCCAGAGCTCACATGGGTCCTGTCTGACCCTTGACAGCTATCTGTTTGGATCTACAGCATTTTCTTTGCAGCTTCTATTGTCTCCCTCTATCACCTTTTTATGTTCTACGGCTCCCCATATTTCATCGCAGCTGCACCGAGCAGGAAAAATGTTTGTGCTGTAGCTTCAAGAAAGAAAACATACAGGGCTCCAGGGTGAAGAAAAGGGGCTGCTCCTTCTTCAATATGATTCACATCGTCTTTTGTGCTAACATCTTTATGAGTGTCCAGAGCAAAAAAAAAAAAGATTTCACCAAGACAGCGTCAATAAAACTCTCTGTGTGTGTACATGTTTACACACTAAATAATGCCACACAGTCTGTTCGTCAATGAGACGCAGAGAAGCGGAACCACGTACAGATACAGTACACAGGGTTCGTAATTTACACTGTCAACATTCAGTCGACTAATTTTCTGGCCTGAGTGCAAGTTCACATAAGCTGAAATTCAAACCAGCCACTGTGCATCAAAAGCAATTCCTAAACTACCGGACTGGGAATGCGTCAGAAAGAGGTCAGCTCGGCCCTCGGTGCTAGGTGTCAATGGGTGAAAGAAAACCCGTGAAGATATGCATTTGTGTGTCTGTTTGTGTTTGTGTGTGTGTGTGTGTCTCGGGGCAGAGGGACGCTTGATGTGTCTGTGGGTGTAAACATCACCTGACTGATTCAAGCATACCGAGACAGGACAGTATAAAGGCACACAGGTGGCGGTCAACAGGGATAAGGGGAGGACACACCTAGGCTGCCTCAATCAGCTGTGAACAAGAACGGCAGAGACTGAGAAGGGAAGACTACCATTCACCAACCTTTGGAAGTGTGGAACTTTTCACTAGGGTGAGTTTGGGCTACATAAAATACTTTATTTTGAAATTCTTATTTTTTATTATTATTTTTTTTTACTCTGCAAATATTTAGGGGAACAGAAAATTATAATTTTTCATTGATTTTACCTCAGTGGATTTTATAATATTAGATAGAGTGGATCAATGGAACAAAAATAAACTGTAAATTTCAAATTAAAAAAAAAACAGTGAAATTCAATGTGTTCAAAATAAAACCAGTACAGAAAGACACTTTACTGTAATGGGTGTATTCTGGCTGTAACATTTTAATCACATGAAAAATGTCTCAGTGCTTTCAGTGAGTGCAGCAGCTAATACAAATTCAGAAGGTCTGTGCCAGGCAGCAATTTGCACATGGAGGCATTACAAATTTATTACATTTAAGGTGCGCTTTTGAGTCTGAATATTGCTCCAGTTGACGGAATTGTCGAGGCTGTAATTTATGGCAGTAAAACTCCCTTGATCTAACTTTAAAGTTACACATGTCCCTCAAGTCTATCTTTCCAAACGCCATCTCCATTCATTGATGTAGTTGTTTTCTAATGCAAATAATAATTTGGAGTCACTAATCGTGCGTGCAGTTCATAAATCCATAAATAACTGAAATTACTTCAGCACATACATTGTTACAACATAGAAAACATGCTGACCTAATTATTAGGTGTGGAATGACTACGTCCAAAGGGATTAAAGCTCGCAAACAGAAGGTGTGATTATCAGATTTCCTCTGGCAAAATAACTGCATGTGAGATTTGAGGGCTGCAAACAAAAACATAAAGTCACTGCACCGATCATTTTGTACTAATTCACATGCGCTAACAAGCACGCTATGATCCAAATGGCTGTCTGCATGACTTGGCGAGAACAGAGGCTATACTTATTTGGAAACCTCTGTACGGGTAATGCTGCCAGTTACCATCCATCAAGTACCAGACTTATGAGAACTTGAAGGCTGAATAAAGACAGGGAGTGCTATGTCTGTGAGCAGCTGCCCTTCTGGCTGGGTTTGTCCAAATTATTTTAATACCACATTTAGTGTTGCTGCATTGAAACACAGCAAGCAAACAAAAATGACCCTTGTGTTGAGACACTTGTGCTGACCAAAATTCCCAAATTATTTGGTTTATTTGGAGCACCTACAGTATGTGTGACGCTTCGGTGGAAACTTTATTTCTCATTAACTTGGACCCTGGATTATAGCCTTTCAGTGATAATTAAAACTGCCGTGGCACAGAGAGCTTGCTTGGAACATGTGAGACACGTATAAGCAGCCCACAGTGAGACTCAGCTATGTAACTACGGGGAGAGCAGAAACAAGAATATTAAGTTAATACAGAAGTGTACGACAACAAGACTTCACTGGAATTTGCTTCTGAATCAAAATACCTTTTCCTCTATAAGTGCTAAACCTTGTTGCATAAAAAGCATATGCTGTATATCTTTGGTATAAAAAGTTGTTGGCTACCATTGATTTTTATTTTCACATCAACCTTTTGTGCCTATCAGATGTTTTGAAGTAACATTTCCATATTTATATAAAATTGATATCCATTGTTGATATGCAGTCTTCCAAAGTGAGAACCAGAAGTGAGCTATGTGTCTGCTATTATGCTTTAAAAGTTTGCATTCTGTTTTTTTTTTTCATTTTGTTTTCATTTTGACACTAAATGAAAATAAAAATATTTTTTTTGCTCACTCAGCTGCTCTTTTTCTTACACTGCGTATAAATGCTAAACGTATTCTCCTGTTTTATTGTTTCACAGGTTCTCGACTTGCAAAAATGTGTGGATCCATTAAAAAACGCATCGAGGACCGTCTGGCAGAAAGAAGAAGTCAGAGGACCAGACTAGTAACCAAAGATGGCCGCTGTAACATTGAGTATGGAAACATCAAGTACAGCAATCACTTTGCCTTCCTGGCCGACTTCTGGACCACCTTTGTGGAGATCCGGTGGCGGTTCGTCCTCTTCTTTTTCATTGCCTCATTCACCCTCAGCTGGTTCATTTTCGGCCTTCTGTGGTACTGGATTGCCCGCAGTAATGGAGACCTGACTTGGCAAAACCCACCTTCAGACCACACTCCATGTGTTGACAACGTTGGAGGACTCACCACCGCATTCCTCTACTCCCTTGAAACACAGACCACTATTGGTTACGGTGGGCGAGCACTCACCCCTGTCTGCCCCGGTGCTGTGGCCCTCCTCATCATCCAGTCGCTCATCGGTGCAATTATCAACTGCTTCATGTGTGGAGTCATCCTGTCCAAGATCTCTTTGCCTAAAAAGAGGGCTAAGACCATCTCATTTAGTGACATGGCTGTCATCAGCCCCAAAAATGGCTCTCTTTGTCTGTCAATTAGAGTTGCCAATTTGCGTAAAACCCTGATGATTGGAAGTCAGATCTATGGCAAGCTGTTGAGGACAACCGTCACGCCAGATGGGGAGACAATCATCATGGATCAAGTGAACATTGAGTTCATGGTGGACGCCGGGAAGGACAACCTCTTCTTCATATGCCCACTCACGCTGTACCACGTCATTGACAAGAGCAGCCCCTTTTTCGAGATGGCCGTGGACACACTCCACACGCGAGAGTTTGAGCTGGTTGTTTTCCTAGACGGCACAGCTGAGTCCACAAGCTCGTCCTGCCAAGTGCGAACCTCCTTTATTCCTCAGGAGATTATGTGGGGCTACAACTTCTTGCCCATCATCTCCAAAAGCAAGGAGGGCAAATATAGAGTTGATTTCTCAAACTTCTCCAAAGTGGTTCCAGTGGCCACTGCACACTGTGCCTACTGTTTCCATAACATCAAGGGTCACCATCACTACTCCATAGATGGAAATGACAACCAGGGATTTGAGGTAATTGAAATCGGCGATCCTCCAAATGTCACAAAGATGTGAGATGGCGGAGTCACTGAAACTGAGACTGGTAGAGGTTTGAAACTCTCAATAATAAGTCCCTCAAGGACAGGTGCTGGAGGCCGACAGAGTTATGGCCGACTTATGGAATGGACTTATGGAATTTAAATATGAAGTAAAGAAGCCTACGTATTTGTTGTACTTTTGTGTTTAACACAGATAAGAAAGACGTTTGTGGAGTCAGGAGAGTTAATGCTGAGTTGTTTATATGTAAAAGCACACCTGCCACTGTGCTGACTGAAAACCTGCTTTCGAAAGGGAGGCCAGGTCATCTAAGATGGTGAATTCTCAATGGATGATGAACGGACACAACGTTTTCCCAATGACTTGCACATGAAATAGTCACAGATGCTGTGTGCTCTATTTTTTTATGAAGATGATTGATATATAGAGTATGCAAAAGTAGAAATCCTAAGGACATGTATTATCCTCTGTGTATATCTTACTTGAAGTATCAGTGTTGGGAGCCGTGCTAGTGTCATTGGTGAGAATGGGATTTGGAATTTTGTTCAGTGTCTTTAATTTAGCCTTAAACTGCTGTGAACAAGTAACACACTTGAACTTAACTCATTCTAATATGCTCAACTATTCAGATACTGAAGCACTACCAGAGGTCGGGCTGCGGGTCCAGTCTTTTCAAACAGTGTGATGTAAAGTGATACAGTTGCGATTTTGTACTTGAGTGGAGACACTGTGAGAGATCAAAGCCCTCAGGAAACACTTAAAATATGGCTGCAAGAACTACAGTATGAAACTCAGTTCTGTTTGTAAAGTCTTTGTTTTGTATCAAACTCAGGGTGGAAAATAAACTGAAATAAAAGCTATTTTTGCATTCAAGAAGATATGCCTTTGCTGTGCTGATTATTACTTTTTTGCATAAATGAAATGAAATTTCATGTGAGAACTGAAATCAGAAAGGTCAAAGCAACAAACTGACAGGTGCCAGCCCTTATCGGGGCTTTTCACCTGTAAACAAAGCGAAGTTGTGACAGTAAACATCTGACAACAGCATACGAAGTGTGTGTGCATGTGCAGATGAACGCTGATTGTCGATTATTAAGCCTGCGGGTTCTGAACATGAAACCAGAACTCTCCATTTGGAGAAATAACAGCACATACTGAATGCTAGCATGAGGCTTTAACAGGTTTCATTACAGCGGACCTCCCACTACGACCTCTCTAATGAATTGCATATGCTGGGAGACTTATGTACGAGCCTGCACTCATGGTTGATGCTGTGACAAGTGTAACAAACAAGGCTGCGGTAAGGGATCGTGAATATTATTATTGCTGTAGATTACATAAAGATGATGCATGTTTCCTGTGTTTCAGGAGGATAATTAAATAACCAACAACAACTGCATGTGCAGTTGAGGTAACATTAAGTATGTATATTAATTTGGAATGTGACACTTACGAACGGCATTTGTGTCATTTACATAAGACACATTTGTTAAATGTACCTGAGTGGTGCAAGCCAGTGCACGCAGTTTGAGATATAAACACATGTAATCGAATAATATAAGGTTTTAGGTAACTGTTAAGTGGTGATTGGTTTACAATCTGAGTGGCCTAAGTATTTGTCCAGCCTTTCAAAATGACTGTAAATATTATGAAGTCAAAAGTTAAGTCAAAAAATGTCTCTTTATTGTTCCTGTAACTGCAAACTGATTATTTGTTCACAGCTTGGGTCCTTGTAAGTTGATTCAAAGTTTGCAAAGTGTTTTTTTTGTTCTTTTTTTGCAGTGCAATGTTATGTTGATCTTCATGGCAAGAAAAGAAAAAAGACAGCCTTGGCAGCTTCATTTGCATTCCACATAAACTAGTTTGTTAGCTTATGAAGTACAGTCATCATTTTTCCATCATTATCCAGCCTTATGTTTCCATCCAACAGTCAAGTATGATACAGTTATTTAGCCATCCAGTTTAACAACACTACAAACTCTAAAATTAATCAAGGCCACACAACATATGTACATTATAACGTTTGTGAAGATTGTATTGAACTACAAAACTGTGCATTGTCATAGCAGGACACAAAATCTTGACAGTGCCTGTCATGATTATATTGCATTGAGACAGCAAGCCTTCCAAGAATAAAACGTAAAAAATTGGTTTGAAAATTGGTGATATCTATTTTAACTTTGCATGAATAATGTGATTTAAAGTAATAATAACAATGAAAATAGTTACACATAAAGGACTGTAGTCCTAGTGTGTAGTGTGATGTAATACAGAAAAAGCAGGAAAAGCAGTTATCATTAAATGAATGTAACACATTTTTACTGCTTTAAATGTGCAAATAGGCCACGGAGTAATAGATCTGAATGTGTGTAATGAGCAGTCACAAACTCAAGGCCGATTCATTTTCAGCCCTTTACACAACAGAGTCAAGCACCGTGCAAACTTGCACGTCACTATCGCGACAGTGCCCTGTTCTTTTGCACACCTGATTTCTTTGTTCTCTGTTTTCACTGGTGATGACATAATGGTGAAACCGAAGTCAGCGAGTGGATGAATGGAACATCGCTTGAGAGGTAAAAACATTTATTTTGTCACATTTTCCTATACAAAAGCCCTTTTTCAAAAGGTATTACTTCATACATTGCAGGATTGACAACAATAATAATAATAATACACTGGTTAATTGTAAAATTATACACAGACATATATATATATTTATATATTTATATATTTGATATCCAAAATACATTGCATATATGAAGTAGCACAGAGCCCTTTCCATTGATGCTTGTGAAACATGAACATTAAGGGTACATTATAATCATTTCTTTATGCTACAAATTAAATGTTCCCTTTTAATTTGTTCTTTTAAAGCTATAAATCTTCAATAGAAGCTGTTTGTGGATATTAATACTGTTGGTATCATTCTGCATAAAATACCTGAAAAAAAAAATCTTTAATGCACAGGAAAAGCAAACAATTCCAGGGAAATTTGGCATGAAAAGTGATTGACACGGATGGAAACGATCCATCGCTATCACATGTTGCATATAGAGTAAAGAGATCCCTGGTTATTGGATTAAAGCAGGCACGGGTGGTTTCGGGAATACAAGAAAATATCCTTTACACTTAGAGGCACTTAGCATGTTACAACCGAATTTCAGAAATAATAACAATAACAAGAAAAAAAAAAGTTAAAATGTATTGCCCAAATGTACAGATATAAAAACGCTTCAAATGCTCAACAAACTACTTAGCAGAAATGGACTCAAAAGGTTTGCATTTTTGACCGAGGTCAACTCGTATTAATTCTCTTGACTTTTTATACTGTGTCACATATGAAAATAACTCTGCATAATTTATACAGTAAGTTGCTTTAATGCCTAGTTGACTGATGCTTATAAAATAATAAAAAATAGGTCTGACAAACGCACAGCGCTTGCGAATCTGAGGATTTCTTTGTTTCATCTCGACATACTTTATTGATTTTGTTCTCTGGTAAACTACTTAGCCCCAAGTAATTCATTTTCAAGTGTCCATTTTCAGTTAGGAATACTTTTGATATTAACAGCTTTGAACACCTGAAGATGGATATGTTTTTGACATACTGTTACATGGTGATGATGAAATCCTGACTTGAGATTCATGTGCATTTTGTCGGGCTTTAAGATCAGTGAGAAACTAACATTCAAACACACATGCTGCTCTCAAACTAGGATCCAGCCCTGATTTAAAAAAAAAATGCAACTTGACTTACTGTTAAGCCACTTCTCTGTGCTGACCTAAACGGTCTGGACTGGCCTACAAAGAGGAAAGAGACACCGTGGCAGCCGTTATTGTCAGAGTGCAAAATCAAAAATTGCCAGATTTTTGGTGGCATAATTTATCGCATGTATTTTAAGATGTAGTGCCGTCTCATCTTTAATTAATAGAAATGATATGGTGTAAATCAGCAGTTAAGGCATGGCACTAAGTCTGTGTGAGTTAGGGCTTTTAATTCTTATTACAGCACATATTAAAACTCGATGGCTACTCACCCACCCACTAAACGACAGTAGACAATATCTACACGGGATCACATCTGCCAAAAGGCACTTCCATGTTTTAGATGAACATATCTGACAACTTTTGATTTCACTAAAGGGTGTCTCTTTTTTTTTTTTTTTTTTTACGCTTGTTTCACAAACCAGAAGACATTCACATTAATACTGACATGGTCGAGCAACAAAACATCTGGAAATGGCGTGGTTGAAAGGCAGCAACATGGCAGACATTTAATAGCCTAGTGTGTGGCCCACTGAACAACAGCCTGACCTGGGTAGAGTTATTGTAGCAAATTGCTGCGATTATAGCTTGAATAAGCCTCCCCGACTCAGTCGACTGTACGCATCGGCCATCTTGAACCCCGCAGGCAACACACAGCAAAAACATTTTAAGCATCTTGAGTTGACCCAGGTCAGCAAAACATACAGCGCTTCCTTCTCCGGCATTTACCTCTTCTCTAGCCTTCCAGTTTGGAGGATAAATTAAATGGCATATTGAATGGCATATTCCAGTTGCCAAATTTCATTCAGTGCTGAGAAAAGTCCATCTCACCGAGAGCTCCCCTTTGTCCAGCGAATTTAAGAAGACTCTCCACACACGCACATCAAAGGATGCAGATGAACAGACAAGCAGACAGAGACAGTGAGAGTGAGGCTGTAGGTGAGCAGAAAAGACAGATGCTTTAAAGCAAAAATGTACAGAATGTACTGAGAAGGATGTAGTTTGAGACCCATAACTAATAGGCCCATGTCTGGTACTGTAGCAGGGCAAGGAGAAAGACAGGCTTGGGTTCATCTCCTGTCTTCAGGCTTTGGTCTGGCAAGGTTTCAGACAGGACACCTACTTTCTTGCAGGTGCAGCTTTCAGGAGGGTGGGAAGGAGAGGCACAGGAAACTCAGACACATGTCTGTAAAACATTAACAAACAGTCACTAGTATTGTAAAGGTAAGTAGTATTCCATTTTGGACCGTAGCATCCAGTTGTTTATATAATTTTACAAAAAGAAAAAACAAAATCCTTCAATTTAATCATCCTTCATTCAGGAGCAGAATTTCTTCAGAGAACAAAGCACCTCTGTCAGTTCAGTCTTCATTGGTTTGGCATCATCTGAGTGCAGGCAAAAAACTGTGGACTTCGTTTGTTCGGAAAAGGGGCACTTTCGAGCGTGGATGGTCAGAAATGGTTGGTTTTAATAATAACTGCCGAGGTGGGATGGCACGTGAGTGTTAGGATGGCGGGGGACGTTTGGGTTGGGGTAGATGCCTGCAGTAGGCGAGCTCCAGTACTGAGCTGTGGGTCCAAAGAAGTTGGAGGAGGTGACTGGCATGGATGGAGGGTGCGGGGACACAAAGTTGACCTTCTGCTGGTGGGCGTGGTAGGAAGGCACATAGGCTAGGTCCGAGGGGTATTTATACATAGAGGACTCAGTGGGGTGCGGCTGTAGCGCCTGAGCGATGCCATGGAAGTCGAACTTGTAGGCGTAGCGCTTGCCGTGCACCTTGGTCATGATATTTTTGTCATAGTAGTAGCGCAGCGCACGGCTCAGCTTGTCGTAGTTCATGTTGGGCTTGCTCTTACGCTCGCCCCAGCGCCGCGCCACCTCATCTGGATCTGTCATCTTGAACTCGCCATTAGTGCCCTCCCAGGTGATGCAGCCTGCGTTGGCACTGTCGGACAAGAGCTCCAGGAGGAACTGCCAAAGTTGGATCTGACCCGATCCTGATGGTGGACACAAACGAACGATCTTGGTCAGTTACATTGCTCGGTACACACTGACTGAAGCTTGTTGAGGAACTGACACAGCAGCTGATTCGTTATGAAGTCTTACCTGGGTTAGCTAAGCGACTACTGGTGGGACCCAGAATCTGGTAAGGATCTGCAAACGACGGAGAGCATTGTTAATCTACACCGTAATTGCTGTGACAACACATAATATAACAACATGTGGCCCATGGTAATTAGTATGGGTATGGGAGACTGTTGTCACTGAGGGACTGTTCATGATATATTTTAATGCTAGTAATACGAGCAGTTAATTAAATACAGCTGAATATGCAATACACTGGAAAAAAAAAACAATACTAGAAGTTACAGTGCTGTGTAACCTCTAAATAATGAGGTGACCATGAAAATCAATTACACATGGCTGAGCAGTAAAGAAGAAAAGGCAAGAGTAAACATTCTGCTGACTGTATTATTAAATATTTCTAAATTAAGTTTTAGTAGAAACAATTGAATGCAACCAAATAAAAATAGTACAAATATCATACACTTCTATTGAGAACACTGAGCAATTTATACTCAACTGTGTTGACCATGCACAGACAGAGGAGGAAATCTGTCAGCTGGTGCAAAGGGAGCCCAACGGTATACTACAGCGACCAAGGAAAACATAGAATAAATAGTTACCTGGCTGAGCTCTGGGCTGCTCAGTGGACTTGGTCACATTCTGGGTAACCACTGGTGAGCCTTCAGAGAGAGAGAGAAGAAATCAGTGAGGGACAAGAAAGACAGGGAGAAAGAGACATGGAAAAGTTCAGAGAAAACATCAGTCGGGTGGCCACAGATAAGCGTGCTGCACATCTCAAAGGCATGCCAGCAGAGGTCCAAAGTAAACAAGGCAGTAGCTGTTGGCCGGACTGCCTGCTCTTGCCTGTCTAATCTTTAGGAGTCAGTCCCACACGTCTAGACTGTGGACGCTGGAACTGCCTCTAGTGTGATGCGGACTCAAGTTACACACATTATTGCACATTATTTGGTGGTGCTCAGCATACCAAAAATTTAAATTTAACCAAGTGGGGTGAAATGTGAACCCCTTCTCTTGGGGTTGGTTTCATTCATATTTACCAGCACTGTCTAGTCAAACAAGCAACTGATTTCTGTGTCCTCACCTTTGCCGCTGTGCATGTTGTTGGACCATCCTGTCCGCCGAACAGCATCATATGAAGGGTCTGATGAAGAGAAAGCACAGGCCAACTCTGAGCACCTTTGAAATGGTTGTTGTTTATTTCTAAGATAATATGGAATTCAGACAAAGAGCTAGTGGATGCTGCGTTTTGGTCTAATTACACTCGCAGAGTTTGCCCACATGTACGTGACTCCAGTAAATGTCTCATCTCATCGTGGGCCAACTCCGAGAGCGCAACCGGTACAGAGGGCCGGTGCCAAATGGCATTCATAAATCTATCAAAACACAACTGAAACCATTTTACAGGATATCTGGACTTGGTAATGTGGGTTTGTTCGGCACGCTGTGGTCGCCAACATGTAGATGGCACAATCTTTGACAGAGAGTGCAGTTGGCTGAGCAGCTTGCAAAACCCTCACCACAAATAAAAGGACTGATGCAAATGAACGCTCAACGGAGAGGCGCGCACTAAGACAACGCGTGCACGTGATATCCACTCTCGTCTCACCCACACACACAAGCTGCTTTCATGAAACCTTGACAAACAGCCAAACTGGCCCAGTTTGCAGGAGTCCTACCTGCTGTGTGTCTGCGGTTCCAACCTGACTGAGTGTGAAGCTGCCAGCTTCCATAACAATCAATCACTCTGACACAAGCAGATAAAACACACAAGCTGTATCGTTCCCCTGGCAATGTCTCAAAAACACCCTGGTACACTCACAGTGCACCTGGCCAGCACCCTTCACGGTTTGTATTATTAAAGGCTAAAACAGTTCAAACAGTTGCCAGAAAGCAGGGAAATATGATGCGTATTGTGGCCAGATATGCCATTCACAGTCTTATCATAATCTGCAAATCTTTTTTTTTTTTTTTTTTTTTTTGTCAGCAGTGTTGCTCCCAGAGGATAACACATACAGACAGTGATGACAGGGGTTGTTGATGCAATCGGCAAGCTGTTAGAAGGTCAAGAGGCAATTCCATTTCCCATCAGTGCGGCCTGAATTTTTGAGAAGCAGTCTAAGTGACAGTTGACGCCCCTGCTGTGGTTGGCATCGCGGGCGTTTATCAATACCAGGTTCAGTTCTAAAGTACAGACTCTGGTGGATGGTCACTCTAAACTTGCACAACAACCTATTTTAAATGCATTCTGGGAAGCCACACATGCTACCTCCCATCGCATCCTCAATAAAACACTAGGGAATGTCAGAGAAGAACAGTTCTTGGGCAGTGACCTTTTTAACAAGTTCACAAGAAGAAGAACCGGAGTACAGGCAGGGATGCACATTGATAAACGCCCCACGTATCATGACTGAATTTATTCACTGCAGTGATTGGTAAAGATGTGACCGAAGGCTGTGCCTGTGTAGATATATCCGACCGTAATAGTGTGGTTCTAAACACAGCAGCGGATTCTTACTGTAATCTATAACCCAGGTGTCTCTAGAAGATGTTGTGGCAAAGAGTCCTTATCTCGAGCACAAAGAAAATGTGTGGTTTATTGCATTTTCTTTTTCCACTTATGACTATAAATGCACTCTCACGTGTGCTTTTCATTGTAGGGTTTTATTCTTCACACATGGATACACATTATTTGTATCTGTCAGAGGCAGATGAGATATCACCGCAACGTAAGTCTTTGCATTAATTCAAATCATATATTCATTTCGATGCCAGCCACAAGTAAACAGTCGCTTATTGTAAGCGTGCCAGGCATTGTTAATGTATCCAAAACGTTGTGGTTGTTTTCACTCAGTTTATCTTTGGGTGCCAAGCAGGCCACCCATTTGACCTCATAGGGCCACACCAGACGAACGTCTAATGACATTAAATTCATCACCAGCTTCCACAACAGGCCCATACATTTTCTAAACATTGTGCAACACTGCCCTCTTGTGGACGAGAACCGGTTGACGTCTAGGTTTCCTTCTAATAATGAACAGATAATAAATTATTTTAAACCAGCTATTATTCCTTCTTTCAGCACTTCCAGTTTCAAATCACAATGCAACCATAAAAAATGAATAAATCTGACGGGAGACTTGCCCCACATAGTTTTTGGTTGAAAATGCAAAAATTAACTGACGCTCGGGGCTCCCTACGTTTCGTTCACCGATTTCTAACTTTACAACTTTTAACCCCCATCTCTTAAGAGTAGGCGTTTCTACTATGGAGGGAGCAGGACATGAGGAAAAAAAAAAGTGGAAGACAATACAAGTGATGGGGCTTGTTAAAGTGAAATGAATGCTTGTAACCCCCCCCCCCCCAAAAAAAAATCAAATAAATGAAAGAAAACTGCAGGTAAAAGGATAAAAAAAAGACAAAAAGAGGGAGAGGAGGGACAAATAACAAGCAGGCTGCCGTGGCTCAGCAGGGCTGTCAGGTTCAATCTGGTGTGGGCCAGCAGGATAGCCAAGGAGCAGTGACTGGGGGAGAGTCCTGGGAGACTTGCGTTTCCTGCCTGCTTTGCCTGCAGACAACCTCTCTTTGTTTTACTGGCCCTTTTTTCCCCTCTGCTCACCGCCAGCCAGCCCCCACCCCACCCCACCCACTCCATCCACCCTACACCATCCCCAAAAAAACACAACGGGGCTACCTCCATCTACGTGCAGAGTGGGGTTTTTGGAGACGGCGAGGGAGGGAGGGGGGCTGGGGAGCGAGATGAATGAAGGAGGGATGAGAGAGAAGGCGAAGAAATCACAGAAAGAGAGACAGAGAAGCTGACAGATGAAGGTACACGGATGGAATGAGTAAGTGCACAAAATGGCAAGAAGGCGGGAAAAAATACTGAGTCAGACGAAACACAACTTTGGAATTTGAAAAGAAAATAATGGCGACCAACTCAGCTACTGTCTGGTAATGGCGTTGGGCAGATGTCCGGTTATATGGACTAGATGCGCTCAACACAAACTCAGACAGGATTTCCTCCTAAAATCCGGACAAGCATTCACAATTTGAACTTGTCGACAATATAGCCTCTTTTTGTTTCTGATGACCGTGCTGGAGGAAAAGTGGGGAAGTGGAAGTGAAAGTGCGGAACAAGGAAGAAGCAGCAGCGCACAACGTACAAAGCCCACGCAGACACAGAGCATCGAATGTGCACACGCAGACCGGCCTCTATCCTCCCCACCTCTCCCCCAACCCGCCCGCCTTCATTTTTCCAGGCTTCGCTTTGACTGCGACTTGAGCCAGTTTCCACTCTGGTCTGGGGTGTGGTGCACGCTCCTGGGAGACTTCAACTGCAGGACCAGTTAGTCAAAACAAGGCCCGAGCGCTAGACAGAGGGGAAGAGAGAGGCAGAGAGACAAAGAGAGAGAGGAAAGACAGAGGGAGACAGAGAGAGAAGGGAAGAGAGAGCAAGTGAGCAGACAGGCTGAGAAAGAGTGAGAAAAGAGAAGGAGAGAGTGGACTGTTTTTAACCCAGAGTCTGGGCCAAGGAGAGAGACCCAGACAGAGTAAACTTTTTTTTAATACCTATAATACAGGTGCTTTAAAAGCCATCTGTGTGAAGAGGGAGCCGTAAGAGGAGGATGACGACGGCAAAACAGGAGACAGACAGAGGGGGCACAACAGCAGAGACCCACCTGAAAATAACTTTGCTAGCCTTTTTAAAGGGGCCGCCTTTCATTTGTTTTCAGTAAATGCACACAGCAGTTATATGTAAGTTCGTATTGCTCTATTTGAACCCACTTGCTTTTCACCGGGCAGCAAAATGAGCGCTTTCAAAAAAGGTGAATCATCATCTGACTTCATTCACGAGAGGCTGGAAAAAAAAGCGAGTGTCCTTTCTGCGAATTATGAATTTCCAAAACGTGCTAGTGGGACTAAAAATAATACATATTTGTGCCGCTGTTATGAGAAAATGTACAAAAAAAAAAAGAAAAGTAGACAACGGCCAGACCTGTCAAAAACCTTCATATATGTGTGTGTGTGTGTGTGTGTGTGTGTGTGTATTTCCCAGCACACCACCATCCAAACCTGTAACTTCTATACTCATGAATAACAGCATAAGCAGTCAAAAGAAACATGCGTAGTGTAATACATGCCGCACTAAGACATTCAAAAACCCACCCACACACACACAGGCCTATCCACAGGCACAGCAGACATACACTTTAGATTCACACAGACAGCCACACATACACACACACATCTGCACACACACGCACACACCCTTTCATAGCTGCTGCATTCCGTGTTTTATATGCTCTCTTTTATTCATAACATTGCATTTTACACCACAGAGTCTGGAGCAGATTAAGGGTTGTCTCCTGCTGTATGCTCGTGCTTACTCTACCCCAAAGAGCCTGTATGGTATTTGACTGTTCTCAAAAGGCAATATGAAGTTGAACATCTGGCAGCGCTGATCTGAGCAAATGCTGATAAAGGCTTCTCCTGAAGGAAGACACCTTTTATTGTCAAGTCAGAGACTCCCGGCTTCCAAGTTTCAACTTTTTCGCACTCCTCTTGCTTTTCTCTTTTCGCGCATGAGAGTAACACGTCGTACGCGTGGCGTGATTACGTTTTAAACAGATCGAACCGATAACATCGGTTCACATCCTAAATCTTGAAAAGTTAAGTTGTTGGAGGCACAAGTATTTTTTTTTCCTGTTTTTTTTTTTTTTTTTTCAGACAGCCACTGGGATCTGGGCCCGTTATAGAAATCACCTCTTGTGAAAGGGAAATGCTGCTGAAGGGAGTGACCCCTCTATTCCTGCCAGTCAAAATACCTGCCGCTGAGAACCAGGAAGACCAGGGTCGAGGGTGACGGAGCAGAATCTTATCTGGCCTGCCCATTGGTCTATTAGTTAGACGCTGGGCGAGAACAAGTACGTGGCCGGCTAACTCTCACCATAGGGGAAGATAGAGAGAAGCAGGGGTCATTCTCTGACACTTATCAGACCTAGTGTTTCCTCTGCCGCTGCCTTGATAGGGCCCCTCATCCTGTGTGCAAGGCTATCAATGTTATTGCAGTCCTTTCTCCAGTCTGTGATGGTGGCACCATATAGCCGACGAATGTAAAGAATGTTTAGCTTGATTTTTTCAGTCTTTTTTTTTTTGTCAGATACACAACCTTTGTCTGCTCAACTTGTGTCAGCACAAAACCCTGTTTGTAGAGTGAAAAGGTATCGAGAGGAAAGGGACAGTCATCCTGGAGCTTTATTCTTAGAAACCCTGCTTAGCTTCCTTAATTTTTCCCTATTTTACAGCAAATTTCATCATGTAAATATTGATTCGGTCATTAAATCGGATTCTCATTTTGGTCACACAACTTCCTTTGTCGAAAAGGTATATTGCGTTAAAGAAATAGTTACAAAAAATTAATTATAGTGGATTATTTGTGTGTATTTACTGCTCCTCTTGTAAGAACGAGTGCCTCGTGCTAGCATGATCTGTGTGTCATATGGTAACAAAGCAGCGCAAGCACAAGAGATGACATTTTTTTATAAAAAGTCTAAAATGACACGCAGCGCCCTGTCACTCCAAACAACATTTTCACCTCTCTTCCATTAACTCACTCACACACATTCACTCCTTTCCACTCCACTCTGGTCTGAAGCAGCCAATCAGCCTCCTTGTTAATGTTTACCCCACACATTGTCGCTTCTGCACCTGTCTGTGATGTCTGCCTTTCCAATAAACAGCCTCATTCGCGTCTCCTCTTTTTTTTTTCCCTCCCCATAATCGCCACATTTGCAGTCTCTTCATGCCCCCGCTGCGATGGAAACAACTCATCAGCGCTCTGCCTTTGTCTAGCTGTTAATAGGCCTCTATTCTCTTACTACTCCCCTGAGCTGCTGTGTTTTGTCACAGCTTTCAGGTACAGCAGTACTCAATCGCACGGTCTGCTGCAGCAGCTCGGCCTTGACTATCGGTTTTAACGGCACAAAGGGTGCACCTGCCCGTGGCTTTGTCAGGGGGGCAATCAGCAACTGCATATGCTTCGGTTTTGCGAGTGGCCCGTGTTCTCAAGTGTGTGTGCGCTTTGTGCGTATGCGTGCGCACTTGATGCTGGCCGGTATTTTATGTTTTTTTAAAAGGTTTTTTATCCTCTATTATTGCCTCTGTCTTCAGTAGCTACATTTTCCCAGTTGGCGTTTTTGCATCACCCCTAATGTACAGTACACACAGATATCTGGATAAAGCAATAAAGATGAAAGAGGGGGGAAAAAAAGTGTTCCTACCCTCTTTGGCAGCCAGGCGCGGGGATTGGTCTGTGTGAGATGGTGTATTGTAGGATAATGATGAGCTACCTGCAAAGAGACAAAAGAAAGTAGAAAAAGATGAAAACAAGAAAACAAGAAAAAGGAATAACAGCCATGATGAATTAAAACCCGGATAAAAGTAGTGTAATTTTACAAAAAAAAAATAATAATTACAATTTACAATGCAAGACATCCTTGCACTCTTATTGTTTGATTTATAATAAGCAGTATTTAAAATATATTGAAGCATTTGCAGGCTAATCATTACTAATTTACTGTCAAAGAAACTGTAATCCAGATTAACACCATTGTACTCAAGAAACTCAAATGGTTTAACAGCAGCCAGCAGATGGCAGTAGACAGTCCAGCTCAACTACTGTCAAGCAACCCCGTTTCATTTCTTGACTTGTGCTCCTGTTTTGTCTTAAAAATAATCTCAAATGGAACACAATTAATGACAAAAAAAAACAACAAAAAAAAAAAAAAAACGAATTCCATCCCAGCACACACACAGTCTTTGTCAACCCTTTTCACGACAGCATTTTGACTGCGAGTGCTACTCCAGAGTGTGGCAAGACTCGGAGGCGAGAGTCGTCGTATGGCTGCCTATTCATTTCACCTTATGGAGCAGAACTCTGCGCTGCATTCCTCCACTTACACAGGCATCCTGGGCGGCACCAAAATGCTCTCTTAATTTTAGCTGCCCCCAGGCATAAATCAGCGAGTGGAAAAACAGACCCAAAAATGCACAGAGAAAACACAAGGGCAGTTACTACACAGGGAGCGTGGAGTAGATTTAGTAGACGGCTACGGGAAGCTGCTGAGTAGGGAGGATACCTTTTCTGAATGGACCAGCTGGAAGACAAGCTGAAACGCAAATGGAACCGAAAAATCCTTATTTTGTGGAGTTTTCTGGTTTCTTACCTAACAAGCTTGGCGGCTGCTACTGCTGCTGGAGGGGTTGGGGCCCACAGTGGCAGACTAGGGGTCTGTTTTTTTAGGGGGTGGCTGTAGAAGGGGGGGGTGTGGGGTGTTCCACAAATGTATTCTAACCTCCCAACACCCCACCGTTTCCAGTTCTACCTTCTCCGTGGCACCCCCAAGGCTCTGGGCCTAGTTTAGAAAGCTGGGGGCCTCAGAACAGGGGAGCCATTGTATAAGGACGGGTCCCTGCACAGCAATCAAATGCAGCTCCCCGTACAAAAATAATTCCACACGCCGAGTGTAAGCACGCGGGGGCAAGCGAGCCACCAAAGCGCAATCTGTGGAATAAGGGTGAAAGTGTAAGAGGAAGATGAACAGACGGGGAACGGAGGAAGGAGAAAGCGGCTGTTAACCCTTTTCCTACTGTGTGCCACATATGTGGGCTGACCCAGACAGGCAAACAGGCAGCATTGCTGAGAAAACCTCAAACCATCCCACAGAGAAATTCAGGGCTGCTGCACGGGAGAGAGTGAGAGTGAGCAAGAGCGTAGGGGTGAGTGAGTAAGAGAGAGACACCACAGCTGATAGTTTGGTGGATGGAGTCTTGGTCGTGCTGCCTATTTATTTGGACGGCCTCTTCCTCCCTCGGAAAACAAACACGTCCCGGTAATCTGACAGCGCAGTGGGAGGACTGGCGAGTGCTCAGCCCCTAAGACCCTCACTCTCGCTTTCCCTCTCCGCTCACATCTGCTCAGAGTCTGTTAGATTACATAACGTCCACAAACAATTTTCTTTTCTCTCCTTGCTATGACTGATGGCTCTTTCAAAAGCTCCGTCCCCCCGGTTTGAAGTGCCCGTATTATTGATGGATAGATTTTCGGGGCTTGTTCCGGATCGCGATGGACCTCCAGCAGCGCCCTGCTGTTTATTCTGTCAAGCCATATGATACCATTGCCTCAAACATGTGGTCTGAGCTTTGTCAACAAACTGAAAGCACCAGTCACCCAGTTTTGGGCGTCCTGCCACCTAAAGGGGAGGGTGAAATGGGCTCCAGCTTCATTTCAGATCCATAGGATAAAGCTGCAAGTGAGAAATCCTCCAAAACAACAACAACAACAACAAAAAAAAAATCATCAACTGGCATTTTCCAAACTAAAAACCCTACTTTCAAAATGACATCGTCGGTTAGCAGTGTTGTTTTTTTGTTTTTGTTTTTTTTTAAATAAAAGTATGCATTACTCATAGTATGACTTCCACAGACTGCGTCTAGATTTTCAGCAGCGGCACTAAAATCTCACTTCTGCTGTTCCCTTCTTTGCTGCACAAGCTGTGCTGTTCGCCCACATGTAAAGACTGTGGAAGTGCTGGATTTAAACCATTGTTTTGCTGTGGACAAAGATCTAACTTCCTCCCCGCACCTCCAGCTTTTAGAACAAACTAACATTTACCACACCAGTCTGCCAACTACAGGAAGGCAAAAGGATCTTTCATTAAACCCTCTGCAAAACACTGGGTAACCCCACTTGCAACATGTTAAATCAACAAAGTAACAAAGAACAGCAGGTGGAATACAAGCGCTGAATTTTCTAATTACTGTGATGTAGTAGACTTTATAGACTTATAGTCTTTTTTCATATAGCTGTGACGCGTTCTGGAGTGGACGATGTTTTCACATAAAGGACGCATTTCTTTCCAAATTCCAAGTCGCAAAATTGTCCAACGCTAAAGGAATTCCAAAGTACACTGGCCTGAAAGCTTTCCATTAAAGGCTGCCTCCATCACAAAGAGAAACAACACAACGGCCTGTTTGTTTAAAGACATTAGTGTGATGTTGTTGTAGCTCAACAAAGGCTTTTGCGGTGTATGGACGGATTCACAAAGCGTTTGAACTTGGCCCGAAGGTTACATCCCATCTCCTACCGACAGGCAGCGTCCTTTTCACAGACCGAAACTTAACCTTGATCTTAAGACTGGACCTTACGATGCCTGAAAAGAAAAGTGTTGTCATATAGCTGTGAGGGTTTTCCTGAATAATGGTGCAAACATCGGACCAGTTGCTGTTTAGGTTTAGGTATCGGAGCGGTTCACTTACCCAATTAGCACTTCTGTTGGCCTATACTGACACCGAAGCAAAATTAGAACCATAGTTCATTTCCAGTGACCACAGCGGTCCTCTTTAACCATGTAGTTGCCATGAACAACTACTGCCTGCTGCAAGCTCAGTTATTATGCACATCTAAGCATCTATCTTCAAATGCAGCTCAGCTCATCTTAGTGTTTACATGAATAGCAACTGCTTATTATCCCCGTCCACTTATGCTAATGCTATATACATAAATTGCTGCAGAAGTATGTCTGCACCCCAGCAGTCAAGTGAGCAGCCGCAGACTGCTCCGTAATGGTGGCTAACGGCAGACAGCTAACAGTAAAGGGCGCGGAGCCAGGTCGTTGAGCCCCTCTGCACCAGTGATAATCTGCCAATAGAAAGGACTAATGCAAGGGGAGCTCAATAAAAATGTTGTGAGGGAAGAAAGGGTGGGGGGTTGGGGAGGGGGGGCTGAGAGAGAGAGAGAGAGAGGGAGAGAGGGAGAAAGAGAGCTCTCCAGACCTCCTTTTTCCCTACTCAGCCTGCGAGCCCAGATGTTTATGGTCTGTATAAACTATTGAGGGCTCGAGAATGTCCCCCACTCTGAAGCGAGCAGCAGCAGTGCAGGAGCCCAGACTTATCGCTCTCTCTCTCCCTCTCTCTCTCTGTCTTGACTCCCTTACTGTAAATCCATCCAGACACACAAGCAATGGCGACAGCTGGGAAACAGAACTATTGCTATTCTCCAACGGCACTCAATCACGACCATCTCGGCCCGTTTCCACGCACTTCTGAAAAATAGCTCAGCCCCCAACTTTTATTTTCAACTTCACACTCCCTTTCTATAACAGCTTCTCTTGCTCACACCCTCCAGCCCTCTCCCTCAAACAACTACTGCAGGGTCTATCTGTCATGGATGTGGATCACTGTTTCTACCGTGGCATCTCTTCAGATCGACTTATTCGTCCTCAATCCTCTTCCTCGGCACATTCCCTCCTCAATCCCTCCTTTGTTCCATTCTCATCTGTTCCATCTCCCCTGTCTTTCTCCCTCTCTCGTCTTGCATCTCTGTGTGTCTTAAGATACAGTGTCTCGTTGTCTGAGGTTTGTTGCTCTGCTCCGTTTCCAGCACATGTGGTATCAAACCGACCTACATGGGTGCGATAAAGCAAACAGTCCGCGGTCCCTCCCTGACAGACTAATTTGAACAAATTCTCAAATTGCACTCCAAATTGAAAGCACATTGGGGTGTGGGCGGCCATCACTTATAAAAATCTGGATAAGTGACCAACAATGAGGCCAAAATAATGCATGGGCAACTACCCTTGTTACCTCAAGCAGCTGCGTAGCCAGACAGATGTTCAGGTTGTGCCCGCCGTTTGCACCAGTGTGGGTGCCTGAACAATACATCAGCTCATGACGTGGCAGGAATGTTTTGTTATGGTATGGCTGTAGGGTGGGGAAGTGTGTCCCTGCCCTTCGCCAAGCGTACATACAAGGCTTAATGACTGCGAGGAATGTTAATCAGAGGTTCAATAAACAGAACGGAAAGCACACATGGCGCACACACATGTGTATGAAATGATTGCGCTACCCGCTCGGACCATTCATTTTTTGGAGGAGGATGGGGGGTAATGTTGGTGAGGTGAATGGAGTTGGAGGAAGACACCGCATGACCTGCAATCACTAATACTTCCAGGGCTTGGCTCAGCTTTTCCACATTTTTTCTCTTTCTCTGCATTCTGGAAACTTGCCCCAGCTCAAGCTCTCATGAGCGTAGCCAGAGGTCTATTTTCTGGACGGGGTTACTCCTCAACCATGATTGTGTTTGTTTGTGCTGTGGGGGGAGAAGAGAGAATGGCTTCAGTTTCCAAATCATCAGCCCTGCAGGGTCTATGCAGCCCCAACTCTCTTCCCCAGTGGTGGTTTTGAGCCTACCTTAGACCTCGACTCTCTAACATGGTTCTTTTGACCCTCACGTTCCCATTGTTAATAATTCACACCGCTTGCATCTCTAAGAGTGGCCCCCAAACAGGTCACTCACCCCGTGAGAGGACCATTCATCTTTCTGATCACTCGGAATGAATCCAAAGCAATTTCAATTGGCAAGTGGAGAGGATTCCCAAGACATCTTTCCTGTCTCCAAAACACACAAGGTCTAAATCAAAAGAGGACAGCAATGGGCAGAGTCACGATGCAGCACGCCTAAGCCGTGGCTAAGTCCCGCAGCCAGTGGCCATAATGAAAACTGCTCTGCGGAGTGTGCCCAGTGGCGGTCAGACAGATCCACCCGCTGCAGCGCTGCACAATGAGGCTGTTATGCTCATGACAAGCATCTCTCTCTGCCCAGACGCAGTGCATAGAGAAAACTGTTGACACCCACAAAATACAGTACCCATTACGTCACACAGAGGCCCATCACAATTTTTAGAGAGTAATGTTAAATATAGTTGAGCCATCAGTCACTCCACCCAGCGTGCTGTCATGATATTCTGCAGCCGCAGCAGAAGCAGCCCTCACTGTTCCGAAGTGCAGAATCCGATTAAAAAAAAATGGAATGATCTGTTTTCTGTAACTGTGCAACGATCACAGTTATGGTTTTTCTAGTAAACAGGCATACCCAGTGTCTGAACTGTGTATTCAAACCATAGCCACACCAGATGTTACATCTTATATTCAAATGCCATTTGCATACTGCCTCAGAAAATTGGCTTCGTCTCCCCGCAGAAACATATGAACCAGGATTACGCCGAGGTACTCTTCAAAGGTAAGAGGCTCAAATTTAGTTGCCTCCATTGCAGATTGCAGATCAACTTTCTGTGCTGCGCATACAAGGCTAGCGTGATTCCTGAGGCAATGCACCTGGGCTTCATCTTTCTGTGGACCATGTGGAATAAGGCACTGCAAAGTGTAGTGGGGGATGTAGTTGATGGTTATCTTGAGAGGGGAAAGAAACCTGCGTGGCTTGCACAGCTCTGCTTAAGATGGGGTCCACTTTATGGAGAAATGAGGTTCCACAAAGCGATTTCATTGTTTGTTATTGGTAATTTTAACATGGTGTGGTTTTACAGGTTTGTCAAAAAAAAGTATTATCACATCTTCAGTACAATCAGCAGGATGTACAGCAATACGGGCTTCGTGCAGGAACATTACTGTTATTTTCTTGCTTAATAACCACAAATGTCTTTGGAAGATTTACTTAACATGTGCCTCTTTGTTGGTTCCTACACTTAACAGGCACAGCGTGTACTTACTTTCCCTGAGGTAATTGAGATGAGAGAGAAGCACTTCTGCATTGTACATGGTGGTGAGCCGCAGGAAGTCGTCCTTGCTCATCTTGCACAGCTCTTTGCCGTCTGTGTTTTGAAACATCGCCGTGTCAATGTCTAACAGGCTGTACTCCTTGATGGCCCACTCAAGCCACTGGCGCACATGGTCCTGGGACCACAGCGACGGGTCTGCGGAGGGAAGACAGAAGAAGAGAGAGGAAGTTTATGGACTGCAAAATGCATAGCTGTCGACAGACGCTTGCAGGAAGACATCTGGGAAACTTGCATATCTCACCATGGTAAAGGGAGTGGGAGAAATAAAAATGCCGAAATCAGAATTTATTATCAGTATCTGATTCCAATAGAATAGTAAAAACTGGTTTCCCAATTCTTAATCGCTGGAGTGCCATTTTGCTAGAGTACAATGCCGCACATTAACGTTCAGGTAAGTCATCTGTTGCAAAGCAGTGTTCAGTTTCAAATTCCTCCCTGTGATTTTATATGTTTTGTGGCACTTCTATGACAACGAAACCAATAACTAGCAAACAAAGTACTTGTTGCTTGACCCAATCTGCACAGTCATATTGGAAAGTAAAGCCCACATCTCATATTAGGTTAACAGAGCAACAGTTTAGCACTGGAATAGCATGGAACGTGGAAAATTTACCAAGAGTCTCTTCAATTCTAATTTAAAAGAACGGCATGTGACTGTTTACAGTCACACCCTCAACCCTAAAACTGAAATTGTTAACCTGAACAGTGTGGCCAACATTTTGACCTGCACTGATTTTGGTAAAACACATGGTACATTTGAAATCTAAAATATTTACAGCACTGTAATTATACCAAACCCAGGAAATCATTGTGTAATTCTGTCAAAAACTGTAAAACTGTTGTTATACCTGCAGGTACAATGACTCTCCGCTCATTGGTGGTCATGTTGGGGGGAGGAGCGTTCTTCTCGTCCATGTAGTTTCCATAGGTCATCTGAGATGTGTCGTTACCCCCCACCAGCTTATTGCATTTACCCACACTGCAGTCCACTGGAGACTCCCTGCTACACAAACATGCAGACAAAACTTGTAAAAATATTATCAGCAGATAAATTGGGTGTTGTTAGTTTCTGGGCATTGACTTTGGCAGGGGACATTTAAGCCGTACACTTGCGTGGGCCAAGCATATCAAAGATTAGCAGCAAAAGTAAGTTGCTGCAAATAAATGGCCTGTTAAATGACAAGTGACAACAGCAGCAACGCTCTGTCTAATAAAGGCTGAAAAATGTTCATCTCGCAGAACACGACCTACGTTGTCTCGTACCTGGATCCGTTCATGTGCTCATATTCTCTCTTGACATTGACCCGCACTGGCTGGTTGATCCACTCCTGCTGTGGGGGCAAGGGGTTGATTTTGTGGGTCTGGCCGTAGTCCTGTGTGCCAGATGCAGTCATGTCTGTTTTGGGGAGAGGGGCAGCAGCAGCGTACGGAGGCTCAAATAGGGACTGGTCTTCACTCACCACTGATAGCGCCTCCTAGAGGGGGACGGAAAAAAATAACCCACATGTTGAGTCTTTCTTATGATTCTGAGAATATTTTAAAAATGACATACATTGTTAGATTAGACAATTATTAAAGTATGAACCTGCAGCCAGCATCAGTCCTGGCTCTGTCTGAAACAAGAAACAAGCGCCTGTGGAACTAAGACCCAATACCAGTCACAGACACTTATATCTTCATGTTAAAGAGATCCTTCATCTCATACCACTTTGCAGTGGACTAAGCTACAGCCATAGAATCTAGGGTTATAATAAGTAACCAAAGTTACAGGTAGGTAGGCAGCAACAGTAGGTGGCAGTAATGCCCCTGTACGCTGGTTTGCCAACTGCCAGCAAGAAAAAAGACAGAAGTAGGCAAGTAACCTGGCTGAGAAGTGTTAAAATAGCCGGGTATTGAGGCATCCAAGTCCACAATTTTGTCAGCTTTAAAGATGTCGCTAGGAGTGTTTTTTTTTTTAATGTTTAGACAGTGAAGCTGGTAACTTCCCCCTGCCTTTCTTTCTTGCGTAATGTTAATATGATAACGATCATCCGGCTGCGGGTTCATATTTATCCCACAGATATCACAGCGGTATCATGTAACTCTCACAAACACGAGCAAATACAACTGAAGTCTTTCATTTGACACTTCCCAGAAACTTGTGATGCCGATTTTCAATCTCTTGTGTATTTTTGTTTACAGCAATTATGTGCAGTTATGGGTCATATCGCAGTCTGGCATCCTCAGTAGTTTACAGCTCACGAAGCAACTTCAGCTTCCTGTTGATGTTAGGGTGACTTCAATCATGCCCACAGTGGTTTAAGACAGAGTTGTAAAACAGGGTGCTGGAGGAGTCGGTCGTAATTCACTGTAATCGAATATCTACAGCTACCAGATTCAACAATTGGTTTACACACACACACAAAAAAAAACACACACACAAAGGAGACTTCTTATAAGTCCATGATTCCTGATGTGTGTATTATATCTCATGACTCATATCTTTGTGATTTATAATTTTAAATTCCGCTGTCAGGCCTCGGTATGTCTGTCTGGTCTAAGTGTTGGGCTTCCCTCCACAGCTGAAGACTCAACAGAAGCAGGGGGGGTCACGGCTGCACTGACCTCTCTGCTGTGGCTCAGCTGGAGCAATGTAATTTTATTAAAGAAAACAAACGCAGAAACTCGGGGCCGGCCATGATATTGCGTGTTTTCAACACGCTCCTCGTGTAATGTCTTGGAAGTAAAACATGACTCATAATTGAGTTGTTACTTTTTAACATGCACCAATTTAGACCTGTGCCAGTCACAGACATGTGCAGAATGCTGCTTAACAATAACTTGATAAGTCCTGTTCCGTTCCCCACTGTTAAAAAAAATGGAGCACAAAGTACAAAAAAGAAAAGCAATAAGTCAAAATATTACGTGAAATCATTACAGTCATATGCCTGCGAGGATTAGGCTCGGGCCTGATGCACATCTGGCTCTGATAGGATCTGATGGCACAGCTTAGACCGAGACGTGTCTAATCCCTGAGGACTGAATTATTTCATTCCAACATGCCACATATCTGCTTCAGGGGGAAAATGCTACTTGATATTCACTGATCAATATTTCCAACATGTAGCCGTTGCATTCCCCAAAATGTTGCTTTTATGAAAGTGAAATCCTCATGATCTCACATAACTTCAGCGCTGTTCCCTTCTAAGACATTTCATGTGAGTGGAAGGTTTTCACTTATCCTTATTTGAACGCTTAATGTCTTTTTATAGCAGACACTTTCCTTTTCGGTGCGACTGGATAGTTACTTCGGTGTGGAAATGATACATACATATATTAAAGAACAATAAAATGACTACAAATGCAGCGTATTATGTTGCCAGCTCCATTTTAACACAGTGCTTAGAAAAGCAGCACATCTACATTTTCTTTACTTAAAAGTGTCTTGTACATGAACTGTAGCTGTGTTCTACAATACAAACACAAGTAAAATCTTTGTACTTTGTTTATATTTTGTATTATTATGTACTATGTAAAGGGGTACATAAATGTATTTTCTAGATATTTTTATATTCATCCACCAACTTTTGCTTTTCTAATTACTACAGTACACTGCAGTGGGAAAAATAGATATATTTCAAACCAATCCAAGAACTTTATGTGAAACGGATCAAAATGATGCAATATATAGTCAAAATGATTTTATTTGCACTATTGTGCCTTCTGCCTGACTACTGGCTGTGTTTACAGAAGTAAAGTACAATTTGGAATGACAGAGTTTCAGCTGGGAATGCTCTGGAAAGCTAAATAACTGCTTTTACACATTTGTTTGTACTTTGGAATGAAAGGTACAGTATGTGCGTGTATTCAGTTTTTACAGCAACGTGAATCTTTTTTTTTCTTTCTTTTTCTTTTTTAAGTTAAACTTCTCCATAAATGTTTTCTTTTCCTTACACGAGAACAAGTACATAGAAACTGCAAGGCTAAGCCCAACTGTTCAGGTTAAGAGGTGGACAAAAAAACCTGAACCTCTCCAGAGCGTTTAACCCTGTGCCAGAATTAGATTTTCCAGTGATTTCATCAGTGGATCCATCAAAGTCTGAACACTGGCAGCGAGACGCGATATCTGAGCAGAGCACAGCAGCTTGTCTGTGGATGATAAAGCGCAAAAGAGTGAGGGACCGTCTCATCAGGGCCTGATAAGGGGCTTTGAGAACTATTATGACTGTTGTACGTTATATTTACAGTGACATATCGGCCTGCGCAATTAGAACCATGACTGACAAGTGGTGTGTGCCTATCAAGATTGCAATGGGTTGCTTTTAAAAATAGGAGCACACCACTCTCAGAGAGGAGCCGCGAGGATGACAGAGCAGTGCCAATTTGTTTTTGTCTTTCCAGTATCTGCAAGAAACACACACATACTAGCAGTTACAGCCGCAGGCGGTTACACTGAGTTTTCTGTCTGCCTCAAAGTGTCAGAAGATATTTTGTGATATTTGTGTCACAGATGCACTTCTCCCAGAGATATAAAATCATAATAAACTTCAGAAATTATTATTTCCTCAAGCATGAATAAGACTCAGACTCTGGGTTTGCTGTATATCTTTCTGCAGTGCTCCAGACAAAGGGGAAACAGCAAATAACACATGGCTCAGTGGTGAATGAGCAAGCCCCACTATATGCATTGTGCGAGTGTGACACCTGCTGGGAGCCACCTCTGTTCTGTTTACATCAACCAAGTCTATCTCCCCAAATGCGTCACGACGCGTCTGGAGCGGGCTGGATATATGCAGTAGCTCCACATCCAGACTACACGTGTATCTGTTTGGCGTTCACACACAGCCATCTAGCAGGAGCCACCCAGGGGGGGCATTCCTGTCTTTTGTTTAAGGAGGAAGAGGAAACCTGTCAGGAAAAGATTGTGTAGAACAGGAAGCTCTCATGGCTAGAGAGCCCTTCCTTTCTTTTCGCGAGCATGAATGCAGCTAACAGCCAGTCATTTACACCCAAGTAGTCAATTATGATTACATTAATTGTCACAACTTCTTGCTTTGTTTCCAAATAAATAATCCAGCCATGCCCTGGGGCAGCATGGCATTCACCCCCCAGTGCATAACAAAACACAGCGCTGTGCGCGATGAGCGACGATTTCACTGGGCTATATGTAGCCTGACATTTTTGTCTTGCCAACGTTTACACTCTTCCAAAACTCACACCACACCCAGCCGCCACAAACCAGCTACTTTAAATTTCCAAAAGAAAACAAGTCCCATCACTTTTCAGCGACAAGAGTAAATACAGATGCTGTATTCTTCTGAGCTTACACTTGTTAACCGGAGGACACAGGCTGAACGCATCGAACTAATAAGGACTCGCCATTCAACATCTGGTGACTACAGCCATAATGCATCTGGAATTTAACTGTCGGCAGCCAGTAGCCAATGTAGACCAGCGCTCTGCCACTACCAGCATACCATTTCAAAATAGTTGTGTAACTATATAAGGAGCAAGCCAAGGTATCATTGTGAAGCTTTGTGGTTTGAAGTGTTGCAAACTGTGCAGTTGCCGCACGAAGTTACTAAATGACAGCTTTCCTTACACTTTGACAAAACTCTCTGCCTGGAAGCGGAGGGAAAAGTTACAACAATCAACCGAAACACACAGATAATGATGATTTCTTCAGAAAATACCCAACCATTAAAAGCTCGTTTGACCCACGACAGGATCAACGGACCGACCCGGGCGACGTGCCACACCGCTGTTGCGCAGCTCGACACATCGTATCCAGCGGTTCGTCACGGCTATTGCTCAATCCCAGGCTAAACCAAATCGTTGTATTCGCGGATTATTTTTACCTATAGGAAAATGAAGTCTACGCTTTTTTTGCCTGAAACAATTAACAACTCCTTTGTGCCTTTCCAAACGTGCGTAATTGTGCGCTTGGTCCCCCCCAAAATCCAAAACGTGATTCAGATTTAGGCTTAAATCCGCACCATAGCGTATCCTCTCGACCAGGCAGCTTATTGAAAAGCCTCGGCTTTCAAAGAAAGAATAAAAGAAAGAAATCGGGTTACCGCTTTCAGACCGAGAGAAAAACGCCGCTCATCGTCGCCAGATTGGATGTCCCAGCTCACAGACCGACACAGAGGGGCATTTCAACCCATTGCTTTAAAAAAAGGAGGCGCAACTCCGAAAAAGCAGTCTCCCACAAACTCATACACCCCGTTCTCCACCCTTACCTTAATAGTTCCGTCCATTTTGCGCAATATTCAGCGGACCCCGACAATATCCCAAACATGACACGCTCCTGAATTAATTCCAGTCCCCCGGTATGTGGCGGAGAGAAAGAGACACTTTTTACCGGATTGAGTTTTTTCTTTCCTCTAAATTTGGGAAGTGAAGTCACCACTGTTGAGAAGGTTGAGAAGGAAGCTGTGTGTCACCGAAAGCCCTGCCTTCAAAAAAGCAGGATACTGTCCCAGAGAGATAAGCAGGGAAAACAATTGAGTGTTCGCTCCGCTGTTATGTTTTTCTGCTCGGAAATATTTACAGGATGGCTGCCTGCGTTGTGCACAGCCATTGCTGTGTAGCCCGCTGTAGAATAGTGTTGTGTCTTTTGCTTTCCCAGTAATGTCACAGATGGTGTGGAGGGGTTTACTATTTGTCCGGCTCGTGAATTATTTCTGCACACATTTAACCGAGGTTTTCTGGAATGAGGTTTACTGTCGCAGGACACTCTCAACTTATGTGATCGCATGTTTTAGAACGCTTTTGGCTCACGCCTACGCCTCAGACTTTAATTTGGCCATGCCTCCATCCCTCTGCAAATCAGACTATTCACTGGTTTATTCTGCATTTTACAGTGCGGGTGATAAACTTTATCTCTGAGCTCGGACCCACGTTTCTCTCAAACCGGAGTTCTAAATCAAAACTAGGGAGAAACGTGAACACCTACAGACATGTTGCAACCTCTTTTCCTTTTTTTTCTCCTTTTTTTTTGTTACAGCTCTCTCTGAAGGCTATGAAGTGTTCCTGAGACACCATTAATAAAATCCAAGCATTCAGCTCCTAACCGCACTGTAATCTGAGGGTCTGCGCTACACGTGTGCGTCTGCTGCTCCGCACAGCCCTGACTGGATGAAATAGAGTCTGCGTCAACAAAAACGAACCAGAAAGTGGACATAAACGTTTTATTGACACTATTATGAATATTTTCCTGTTGTTGTTACCTTTACATTTTATATTCTTAGTCAAAGATTTCTCCCAGCTCTCTTACTCGATTGAGCATTGAAAAGAAATCCCCTTGCCCCCACCCCCACATAGGTATTTTTTTTCCTCTCTAAGTCTACCCTATGAAATTGCCCTCATCAATTCAGGCACAATTTTAGTGCAGATGCTAGACGTGGAGCCAGGGCTGAAAGTGAGCGGGACAATAACACTGCAAGAAAAGTCCACTTTCACGAACGTATTGCTTCATCCAGAATTTCTTAAGTCGCGTGAAACAAATTCAGTTGAGGAGATCATGATACTTTATGGCGTCCACTTGGGTTCAGACTTTAGTCATTCCTCAGGTGATTTTTTAAGCATGGTTAGCCCTGACCTAACAAAAATACAGCCCATTCCACCAATATCCAAGAATATGTATTAGAAAAAAATATGCTCTGGGTAAAACTGAATTCATCCCATTGATTTGAAATACCATTTAGTGAATGGTGGACACTTTTTGCAGTGTTAGGGTCCTGCCTCGGGGAATGGCCTCAGAGCGGCCGAACATGAGATTGCGCCGCCGTAACGACTGACAGCAGGGCCGGCCTGTCTGCTCTCGACTTGGGGGTCTGGTGGAGCCATGGGCCCCCACCCTTGGGACCACCACATCTGGATCCTGCTAAGGGTCAAGGCTTCTCCTGCCTGAGGCCAGTTGAGACTCGTGTAATTAAGGGAGACACCTTGTTTAACTCTTCAGTGACTGCCTTGGTTTTGTTTTTCTATGCATTCCACCGTCTGGGGTTTTCATAACGTTTTATTGTAGAGAGTGTGATAAACGGGCGAATTAGAGAGGGGGCCATGCTTGTGTTCAGCTTGAGTTGATGAGTTACCCCGCGGGCCTTTATGATCAACAATAGAAACAAGAACAGATCTCTTAAAACACTGTCACTGTTTCACCAGTACATGACACTGTTCTAATATTCTTATTACAAAGCCACATTTATCCTCCACTTATCTCTTGAGTTTAGGCTGTGTAAATAATCCAAAATAAGCTTGTAAAATGTGACTCCATATGCACCGGATGCTTATCAAATGACACAAAACGTGAGATTTTCTGATCTAACAATATCCCACTCGGACCGTAAGTGATTACTGCCCATCTGTATCCACGTACCTGCCAGCCCTTAAGTCATAAAGCATATCGGGAAGACTGAGTGGGCAGGATCTACCATGATCATAATGAATACAGTGGTAACAAACATTTTGGAAGGCCAATAAACAGATGCAAGTTGGTTTACACAGTGAACCACTGAACATCTGGCTCGACGCTGGAACTAGACAGCCAGACATTTCTTCTACACCACGAGCCAGTAGCTCCTCTGTCTCTCCGCTGGGGCATGGAGCCAGAGGTGGGCGGACACTATGGTGAGTTTATGTACAGCAGACTTTCAATTGTTAGGCCCATCCTTTCTTCGTATGGATCTGCTGAGATTGAACGTATGGGTTTACAGTATGCAGTAAGCATTGGCGGTTTATTTGCCATCAGAAGTTAGGGAATAAGCGTTTAACAAGAGGGCATGCCGTTTCAGAGAACAGGTTTACGTACATTGTCACAAACATATATTTGTATGTCTTATTTAAAAGTTTTTTTTCTTTTCTTTACAGTGGATCTATAAGTTCTTACATTTTTGAACACCCGCTGGTAACTCTCTCCTCACTGACATGCGCATGGAAACCTCATTCGGTGGAATTACATATCTAGAAGTGAGTGAAACTTCAGTGTTATTCCAAAGAAGAAACGGTCCCGGTCCATGAGGGCCTGCGTGCTGTTTATTAGATTGCAGACTTGTATTCTGATCATTCCTTCTCTCGGGCTAAAAAGACAGCCTGAGTCAAAATACTGAGGGCAAGAAGTGGAGTCTGCTGCGCATATAAGCACGAACTGTCTGGCCCCTCGCTCTAGGCCATAATTAATTTGAGATTTATTTTTATTGGAGAGTTCCAGTCTCGCCTGGCCTTAACCAAACAAAACCAAATGTTGGGCCGTGGATTCGCTTGAACGGGGAATATTTCTTTTAAATTTTCTATTGAGGCGTGCCACATTCTGACCAACATCTCCCTGAAAGTGAGTGCATGACTTGCGTAAAAAAAAAGAAGAAGAAAAAAAGAAAATACACGCAAAACCTGGACCCAGGCAGAAGAAAAACAGAAATAATCTAGGATGCATTTCCACATCAAATAAAAGAAACTACGAGATGTAAGGAAGGTGAAATGGAAATTTAACTCCAAAAATCGCCCTTGATCCCTTGATGGCCTCCTGCTTTTTTTCTTCTTCTTCTCCTCTTTTTTTCTTTTTTTTCTTTCTTTTTTTTTTTTTTTTTAGGAGCAGAAAGACTCGTTTAACACTTGTATTTTCTCCTTAAACATTCCCCGCTATTCAAGTCTCTCACAACAAATCAGGAATTGTTCTGAGCCCTGAAACGCAAGGGTCTCTCAGCAGTGCCACAAACGCTGCGCCTGGATGAAAGGAGCCCTTATTCAAAGGGGGAATAAGTCTTCAAAACATTAACAAGTCGCCCTTGGAAAATACCTTGATTATGAAGATATTACCAAAGCTCGCCTCCGCACAATGGCTCATTTTAATGAGGCACAATCAGAGCAGTCAACCTCGGCAGATTATTGATGGATGTGAGCGAGCGTCATGCACCCCCTCCGCCCCAATTCACTGACACTTGTTGACATTATATATTCATATATATATGTGCGTTATAAAAATATATAACAGAAACATTTAATGGCTTCACTGCCTCAGACATGCAGCAGTTGCAGGTATTCACGCTGCGCCATATGTGACGCGATGCAGGTTTTATGTGAAAACCAGATGTGCGCTGTTTGCTTTATTTACATTCTCGGGACCGTGGCGAAGAGAGAGGGAGAGAGAGAGAGAGAGAGAGAGAGAGAGAGAGAGAGAGAGAGAGAGAGAGGTTCATGACGTCAAACAGGATAATGAGCCATAACAGCAGCATTTTTGGACTGGAGACAAAAAAACCAAATCGATCTTGGCACATCAGATGGACCACATTTCAACAGTGACTTTAGACTATAAACATGTAGGCATTTCCAACCAGAGGGGAAAATAACACGGCGGCTATCGAATGCAATAAGCCTGTAGAAAAGCCACAGGTGTTGAAGTTACTTGTACTATAATATCGCAAAAAAAAATTCAGTAGAAAATGCCATGCAAAAAAAAAAAAAAAAAAAAAAGGCAACGAGGATAGAAAGTAAATACTGTTCTGATTGTTTCAGTCAGTCCCAGACGAGGACTAAATAGTCACAATTTAGATTTGTTAGAAAATCGGATCACACTCGACAAGGGTAACAAAAAAGAAAAAAAGAAAGTAAGTTTGTCCCTCCATCCAACATTACCTGATCCAAGAGACGGTGGTGTCTTACCTTTACGTAAGACGACGTGTCAGGGACAGTTTGAAACATGTCTACTTGACAGACAGGCCCAAGGGTGATCAGCGTCCAATGGGCCCTGAAAAGGAAAGATGATTAATTAAAAAACACATGGTTATTATATTATTTATATTCATAATATTATTATTTTATTGAGAGCGTACTATTTATGCAGCTACGGCTACTGCAAACAGCTACTGCAAATGTAACTGGTTCTGTGAACTTCCACATAGGGCAATCGTGGGTTACCACTTCCACCAAAATAAAGGGAAAGTCAACTTTGCTTAATGACCCCCCCAATACGGCACGCCAGACTCCACACAGGATTCATTCATAACCCCCCTCCTGTGGCATTAGATAAAGTTTTGCCCACAACACCAATAGATGGAAATTACACCAGTGACCTACTGCTAACATGGATGAATTGGTCCAAGTCGCCCAATAGGAACTGGGCAGCAATGAAAAAAAAAGAAGAAGAAGAAGAGGGCCCCATCCCAACCCCCATCACGTTTTCCCCCTAAAGCTTACCACATATTGAAACACTTTTCGCTTTAATAAGTGCAGCTTACAAAGTCTAGGGTGAAAGGGCACTTGGAGGACGGTGTTTCTAGTCCTTCCCTCCCTCTGCAATTATTAGGAAGGCAGTGGCACATCATCACAAATGTTATATAGACTGTGTGATAAAGCAAATGAATGTACCTCTATATTAGCAATTCTGGATGAAGCATTCAAGTCCAACGTGTGGGACATTTTTGTTCTCTTCAGCGCATAGCGTGCTCTGACCTGCCAGGGTTGTCAATATGTTCTCGTTTTTATTTTTGTATATTCGTAGTTTGTGATCTGAAGAAAATGCGCATAGAAATTCAGTTAAGAAAAACGAAAGAACAAAAGACCTTACTCGGAGGTTTAAGAGCACCACATATTTTACTGCGTAATTTCAGGTCTTTTTTTACGCATTTAATTCCTGCCCCGTGATAAATTATCCAAGGAAGAAGGGATTATATGTATGGACGTTGCACGGTTTAAGTGCATGTAGGGTACCACTTTTTCTCCCTCTTTCCCTTCTCGGCTCCTTCAGACAAACGCAGGACTCGCCTCATAAAGTTCCCCAAATGCATTCAATTTCTACGCGGTAAAAAGCGCAGAGGACACCGCATCTGCAGCCAATTAGGCAGAGGAGGACTAGTGAATAACGGCGTGAACCTTCCTCCGAGACAGCCCCGTGGGCCGGGACCCCTCTAGTGTTACATTTTAAGCATCTTACCTTGCTGTTATCCATCATAAACGAGAGTCAACTCATTTTCAGCTAATACGCATTCGGGTTTTTTTTTTCGTTTACTTTACCCTGAAGTGAGACAGAGGAGAAGTGAGTCGAGAAAAAGTCAGCAGACTGTTTTTTTTCGATTGCAAAAAACAAAATTAATAAGTCTTTAAATACGTTAAAACTTTGGACAACGAGTCTGATGCAATGAGACGCAAGCATTAACACAGCGGCTGAGAACAAGGCGACTGTTTCATTTCGCTGTCTGAGACATTTCGAAACGTCCACTCTTTGTTTTTGATCTATTGAGGTGCAAACCAAGACAACCCGAATGGCCACCAATAAAAGAAATAAAACGAGTTGCAGTAATTTATCGCCTCCTTGCATGCACACCTACGCCGCAGAGCTCGCAGCGCTTCGATAAACGCGAACCAGTTTGTTATTTTTCTCACTCACCTGTCGTTTCTGCTGCGCAGGTCGCTGGATCGATATTTGGATTTTTTTTTTTTTTTTTTTTTCGATTCTGGCTAATCACTCCTTCCTCAATTTTTAATAATTAGTCCCGTCCGGGCAAAGCCGTTTTCCGAAAGATGATGACAGTGAGTTATTTTTGAAAGGGGCGAAAAAATGAGCGCCTGGTGTATGAATGGAAATGTTAGTGAGATGGGAACGCTGCGACCAATGAGCAGCGAGAGAAAACCTCCCCTTGCCTGCAGTGTGAGGCCACTGAACCATGAAATAAGGGAAAAGCGTAGAGAGAGAGCGAGAAAGAGCGTCATAAATCTGATTTATAAACTGTTTTGTCGGAGAATTCTGTCGATAAAAATGCAAAATATATTTTGAGCCGTTTTTATTGTTTATTGGGATTAAGGCACAGCGCTATAAATGCCTGAGCAGCGGTGCGCAAACTCTTGTGTGACCAGAGGACTTGCAAAGCAACACAGACATCACTTCATACACGTTTTATTTTGGTCCAAGAAACCGTGATTGTGTGTTTTCCTACATGTTATCTCTCTAAATAAAAGGGTGAACAAAGCTTTATTGTTGGATTTAGTCCCCATCATTTTACCAGACGTATTGTAAGTGATAAAAATAATATATATATATATATATATATATAATTAGGATCAAACCTGGTGAGGAATATTTCAAGGCTGAGAATCTTAAATATTCACATTTTTCCTCTAGAAAATAGCCCATCACCAAGCCTTCCCATTGAATAAAGTCTAATTTCATGCAGAACGAATGCAGATGCTCTAAATGATCATTCCTACATCCAGCGGGTGTCCATGAAAATATTCATTCATGTTCCCGTCTGTCCTCGTGGTGACAGTTCCCGCAGGAATACAACAGCAACACAAGTTCCTCTGCAGCGGGGTTTGTCTTTTCCTGCTCCGCTGACCCCACTCAGTTCACTAACTTCATTTCCTTCACGTTGCAGCCCTCATCTTCGACCGAGGGTCCCCCTCCCCAAAGGATGTGGGGCAATTCACGGTGAGGAGAGTCGCCCAACCATGCCATTTTACAGCCTCATCAAGGTCGCTGTTTCATGCGGAGCAACCAAAGTGAAGCAGACAAGTCGCCCGTAACTTGTTGCATGGGAAAGCCTGCATGCAAATCGTGTTAAAGATCAGCATGAAGTGTGGGATCAGTTTGCTTCTGACATATTTCATATGTGCGTTTCATATGTAGAAAAACAATTCGTTCATTTTTATTATTATTATTTTTTGCATTTATTCCGAAGAAATTCAGTAGTTGCAATTTATTATGCAAAACAAGCACTTACACAAACAAAACATCCATAGACGCAACATACTCACTGACTTAACTGATTCTTATTTCTTTTACAGTGGTGGGGTCATCTGGTAAAAAGGTCGTCTTTCATCAACGACTAAACCCTCTGTTTGTTGCACCGCTTCCTAATGCAATGATTAAGAACAACAACACTGATAATAGTGTTCCCAGCACGAAACAATGGACGGAAATCCTAACATCCGTTTTACTGAAAAATGGCATTCATGCGCCTGCTGTGCTGCCTTCCTCAGGATACAGCAGAAGACGTTTTCTAACACATTTAAACAGCAACTATTAAATTCTCAACAAAAAAAGAACAATGTAATGTGGTGCTTGAGCTCAAAGCTATGAAAGGCAGAAACATTCGGCTGCGTCAATGACTCGCCAAGTCATAAGAAATATGTGTATAGATTCAACCAGAGACATCTTGTGAAGTTTAATGATATTCGTGGCTTTCTTGTCAGAACTCACCCTTGAATGAGCCGTCGGTGTGGAACACATCACATATTCGACCCGGAGAACTGACACCCAGCTTGTATACCCAGACCAGGCAAATTAATACCTGAATAAGTGGAATAAATCATAACTTTTGGTAGCAGGAACAATTCAAATGGCACCAGTTGCTTGAGGTTTCTACCACGTGGAAAACATATTCCTTTTTTTAAAGATTTTTAAAAAATAACTGAATATTCTTGCGAAGACTTTAGATCCTCTAACTGTTTCATCAACTCTTACATCATCCAGCGCTTCTTCTTTTTTTCCATGGCGTTGTCATTAAGATGTGGAATGTGGCCTTGATATGATTATGCCTCTTGTTGATCGCTCACACGTGCATCCTGACAGCCTCGCGTGTCTCGGGGTTCTTTAACGTAGCGTGCATGCTTTAATATTCTTGTGTGAGCTTTAATAAGCAGACATAATTTCACTCTGCAGCGATGCCAAACAATCTGCCATCAGCAGTTTGCCATGTGCACTCAACTGCTAGTCTCTCCTCGCTGCTATGTTAACATTTCAGAGCACCTTCTCTTGGGATTCCACTAAAAACACTTGTATTTGTGATGATGTGGGCAACCTACAGACATCTGTGATTACATCGCCTGGAGTAAATGAAGCTCCTTACTCTGAACTGTAATGAGTTATTTATTTAGTTGAAGGGGCTACCGAGAGATGATCTGGAGATGGCGAATGGTCCCATTCCAACCCTGTTTTTTTCTTTTTCCCTCCTCAGGGAGGGAGAAAATGGTAGTGTGGCACCAGGGAAGGCAGGGCAGAGTATCAAATCTTTTCACGCACGCTCCCAGGCAGTTATGACCCAGACATGGAACAGCCTGTGTTCAAAACGAGCCAAAGAAGTCATCTCACCTTACGAGCGGCAGCATTTTTCATGTACTGCAGTTACAGTTACAGTCTGAGCGATTTAAGGGAGGCACGAGGCTCTTGCATGAAGGCCGTAACCAATATAACCTTTCGGAAAACTTTCTAGGGGTGATTGATACGTTTCTGACCTAAGGTAGAGGGAAGCAATTTTAGAAAACCACGCGCATTTATTTGTCGACATATTTGAGCTCTTACTCTAATGCTTGTGGAGCAATTATCCTGAGGTCACGGTGGCCGACCTTCCACGACTTGGGGCGTCGTCTTTCCCGCAGCCCACTTCTTTGCCACGCTGCAAGAAGGGCCGTCATCCCCGAGTGTTGCCACCTTGTACTTGTGAACCCTCTTCGTGACAATCCCTTAAGACAGAGGTAGCGCACGACCATGCAAAGGCCGAGTTGTCCGTTTTCTGTTCAAACCTTTTTACAATCGCTCAAACAGTTGAGCTGCATGTGCATGTAAGAGACGCGCAACTCTTATCTTTGGCCATGAACTTCTAAATCACCCCCCTCTCACATACAGCAAACTGCTGCAACTGAAAGGGTTTAAAGTGTTTGCAAGTCTAGACACTGAGCCGACACTAGGATATGGAAAAAGGACTCCAAGAAACTCAGCTCACACAATGCGGAGAGCAGACAGCAGCCCGCTTGTGTGTGCAGTGATAATTAGCAAGGGGAAGTATTAAATTAAAGCGAGGCAGTCATTTTATGAGGGAAGCATTTATGAAGGTAATAGCATCCCTATAAATTAACGACCTCCCAATGCCTCCTGATGTGTTGCCACTCATCAGGTCCGGGGCAAACCGCTGATACGTCAGCTGACCTCATCTGTTCAGTCTCGGTATTTTTGCCCGCGGGGTATAATACTGAGATGGGGGCTTTGCAGAGTGGAGAAGGACATGTGGTGTCGAGACAAAGCGCAGGTTGTCATTACATACAATATGGTTTGGTATGCACTTAATCAAAAGAAAGAAAAGCGTGTTTGGGTCAGCGTCTGTGAGTGTGAGAGATTTATGCATCGAAATGTGTGTACCCACATAATCACTTTTCACAACACCGCAAAGGACTGGGAATTTTTTAGGGTATGTGTGTCTGTGTGTCTTCCAGCCAACCTATCTTATGTCAATTAAGTTCTAAGTGCAGACACACCCCGCCTTTTAGCCCAGACCGGGCATGAGAAGCCAAGGTGCTCCCTTTATATTTTAAATCAGTCTCCACTGGCAAGGGGAGTCACCCTTACATGAACAACACAAGGCTGAAATAAAGCACCCCGAAAATGACTGCTCCCGTGGAAAAAAAAGCAGTGAGAGCAAGAGCAGCAGGAAAGCAATGCCATTCAGAAAGCCTAAATCATCCCCTGAACTATAAATCCACTGACCGCTCATCATTCAGCAGCATTTTAAAAAGCCCTTAAAGAAAAACACAGAGTGAAATGAATATGCTGTCACCTCTCATTTGGGTCTGGCCTGCCGACTCAATAAGAAAAGTGTTGTTCCCTGGAAGGCTGCTAGCCCGAGCTGAGCTCTCAGGTTTAGGGTTTACCCCTGTCCTGCATTTTCAAGGCTTTTTACTTTGAGGCCAGAGTCTCTCTTTCCTCCCCCACGTCCCCCCAGACATGTCTGACAGGCTGAACTCGATGTGGGCTGCTCACCAGACTACAAAAATCATTCATCTGTGCCTTCAGACGGTCAAATCTGGATCTAATAAAGGGAGCCTGCCTATTGATCCTATTCATAGGGAGAGGTAGTGCCAACTCTCACCACTTGAGGGCTCTCTGGCTCAAGCTAGAGGTGGCTCATTGAGGACCTGGGTACACCCTTGTTAAGGTCTGAGAGAAGATACACTTTAACGATTCTAAATGTTTGTTTTCTTATTTGTGTTTGTGTTAAATACCAAGTCACATGTAAACCGGTTTTATTTTGTTTCTCACAGATGCAGAAGACAGTGACATCTGCAAGATAAGATGCTGGTCACAGGCCTTGTGAGGCCAAAGATAACAACTTCCGTTTTCACCTGTGGCACAAATGCATGACACAGGCACATGCTGTGCAATTGGCACTGTGGCAACCAGATGAGGGCAAGAGATTGTTTTCTTTTAAAGACAAGGATCGGGCAGATTGAAGGAGCAGGCCACAAAACAACCCGAGAACCATCCTTGCACGGGGCGGACAAGGCCATAGAAGCGCTGGAGAATGAAGGAGAGAAGAGTGAGAATGAGTCACTTTTAGGGTTGTGTTTATGTGTGGGTGAGGGCACTACCCCAAACGCCTGAGCAAACCACAGCATTCCACGCCGGGTCTTAAAGAGACAGAGCGACGCTGTCATCCCGGGTATCTGGGGAGTAAAGTGTTAACATATGGCGAGGGCTATTTGAGACAGCTGGTGAGGTGCATAGAAATCAGTAGGAGGCCAGTACAGTGTACCAGCTTCAACTATGTGGCAGGTATTCTTTGATAATAAGCATAACTATTCTTTTTTTATTCTTTTTGTTTGTTTGTTTGTTTCAGTTTTTCTAAGGTGACACAAACTAATAAAATGAAACAAAAAAGTTGCAAATTTTAATTCAAGATTTTTTATTTTCTGGTTAAAAGCTTAACACTTCTGGTTTGTGTCTTGCCACAGCTAAAAATGACATTGCACTGCGTGTGCACTTCAGACATCCAGTGATAGAGGGCACAGTTGAGCTGTGAAACAAGTGTGGCTCGTTGCTTATGTTGGAAACTTCCCTATGCAAATTGCAAAACCTCTGACTGAAGCAGTGCTTGCGTCAAAGTCTCCTCAGCGAACCTTCAGCATTGTTGTCATACTATTCTCTGGAGCTCCACAAAATACTTGTTCCCATTGAAACAGCTTCTTTTGAAGCAAGGTCACATGGATTATTGTTCACGGTTCATAGTTTTAATTACAGTTTTCTACAACTTGACAAAAGTGATTCCAAACAAACAGTGTAGCATTCAAAAAAAACAAACAAAAAAAACAACAACAAAAAATGAAGACTTGTATGAGTAGTTTGAAAGTTAATTCAGATTGTTACAACTGTTGCCTCATCATTTTCTTCTGGTTTCTGGACATCAAACACCTGCTGTTTTTAATTCGATACGCTATATAAGCTGCCACATCGAAAGTATCTCTGATCCGCCGATAGAGCGGCTGATTATTCTGAAAGATGACAGGCCTGGACCGAGTAGAGAAAGGAAAAAAAAACAAAAAAAACTCATTGCTAGGAAGAGCACAAATGAAGACAAGAAAGAGAGAATGAGAAAACAAGACAACTGTGTAGGTGTGAGGTGAGAGCACAGCGGTGGTGGTGTGCTGACAATCAGTTGGTTAGAGAGAGAGGACTAAGGAGAAAGAGAAAGTGTGTTGGGGTGGCGGGGGGAAAGGGGGTGCGTTGAGAGGGTTTCTGAGAAGGAAAGAGAGGATGCAGAGAAGGAAATGAATGGAAGTGAGCGGGCGAAAAGAGAAACAGCCTGTTTCCTCGCTGAAAATCCAGGGCACAATATGGACTGACCATCCTTAAACCATCAACAGAGCTCTAAAAATAACCCCCTTTCTGCACAGTAAGAGTTGGGAGTGGGGGGTGTGGGTGAGTAGGGGCGGCTGGCTGGCAGTAGGAAATGGGACTCAGAGCATGGAGGTGTGTGTAAGAATCTGGGGAGAAACAAAGAAAAAAAAAAGACAGGCTGCCAGACAGCAGTGGAAGAGGGACAGGTCAGCGGTTGTGATGCGAGTGTAGAAGGTAGAGACTGAAAGTGGAAGAGAGGAGACACCAATAAAGAGCCCATCCGAAACACTGTTCTGGAAAACTGAATTTGGCATGCATGATCATTCCTGTTTTCTGACATGGGACGTCCAAGTTGTTGACGTTGTATATGCAGAAATGTGTTGAATGTAAGAACCCCTTTGTCCAAACATGGCACATTTTAAACTTAACGTTTTGCCACTTGCAGCCTGCAACATCTATTGACCTTGTTGACTGAATGTTTGCACCATACAAACACCTTACATCTTGTTTCTAGGCCCCGCGCTGTTTCCGCAAATTTGCCAAGTTTATTCCAGCCAGCTACTGCTCTGAGGCGCTCCTTCCTCGTCGATGCGTCGTTAATTGAATGCGTAACGCGTATCGATAAGTTAATGTGAGTGAATTTCACCAAGCGCCATTAAGCTGGCGAGTTAAGTGACCCCTCGGATCTGTGTTTAGTTGAGCCGCGTGGAGGATTGATGGATGGGAAACATGTGTCTGGTTCCGTGCTGTTCCTTATCTGTCATCCTGAACCATATACAATTGTGTAGGCTATTGGTAATTTGCACAAGCCCGTCTCAGATGCAGTGCACTGGGGAATTTCTTTTTGTCAACTAGCATTGTGTCAAAATGCTAACGAAACCAATAGCGCAAAAGTCCTGCCCCTGGACAGAAGGCATCAGATATAGTCTGATCAGTCATGAAAGAAGTTATTATCAGTCGGCTCAGACCCAGTCTAACTATTGTTTTAAAAGAGCTGCTACCTTGTATAGGCTGATTGCATTGTTTCAGATTGGGACACGTTGCGTTGTCTGGTAAAAGAACATTTCCAGAAGTCACAACACCCGTGCTCTTATAAATTCATACAGAGGAAGTAAACCTTAACAACAGCGGCATATGGATTTTAAGAGCGAGCATACAGCAAATGCATGAAATCTTGTAGATGATTAAAACAGAAGGCTACTATGTTAAACCTATTTTGCCAGACTGTTAAGGTAGTCTGGGTGAAATTAATAAATCTTCATTACTGGAGCTCCATGTTCATTCTTCCCTTAATTTTCTGTAACCCCTTGCCCTCTGGAGGGTCGCGGGAGGGCTAGAGCCTATCCCAGCTGTCTATGGGCCGAGGGGCGGGGTACACCCTGGAGAGGTTGCTAGTCATTCACAGGGCTGACACAGAGAGACAGACAACCATTCACACTTGCATGTACACTTATGACCAATTTAGCATCACCTATTAAATTGAACCCACAACTTTCTTGCTGTGAGGCACCGGTGCTGCACCACTACACGGCCCGAGCTCCATGGTGTTAGGGGTCATGGCGTCAGTAAAAGCCTCTATACAGAAGCATTGAGTTATTTTCAGACTTGTTGTGAACCACCTGCCACTTGAATGGGGTGAAGAAACAAAGCACACAAAGGTGTCTTCAAACATGTTCTGACCCATATTTAGTGTCTCTATATATAAGACAGGAAAGGACACCAGACTCAAGACACAACACAGACTCCATTGTAATTCAGCCACTGACAAGCAGCTCCTTTTTTCCTCTCGTCGCTCTGATAAGCCGTCCTCTGTAGCCTGGAACCACACCTTGTCAGGGGCTGACTGGACTGAGCGAAGCCGACAGGTCCGCCCGTGGCGCTCATGTTGCTATCAGTGTGAACACAACAGGGATGTAAGTGGAGCTAATGATGCCCTTGAGTCACCGAAAGTGACCAGAGGAACATTGACTTTTTCACTTCCCTCCCGCGTTGGATGGAGCCTGATTAGGAGAGAGGAGTAATGTCAGGTTACGTATGTAAAAGGCGCATGGAAGGAGATAGTGACAGAGGACGTCTGACATCTTTTCCTCTTGAGAGGAGATTGCCATTTCGGTAAACACAAACACATTTCTGCAAACACAGTACAACATGTCAGCAACATATTTGTGTCTACCTTAAAATGTTAAGCAAAGGTCGGCCTGAATGTCTTTCACAGACTTTATGAATATTAATGAGAATACCAGTTGACTGAGGTAAAGCCTCGTAATTTCGTCCAGACAAAGTCATGTCTCTAGCCGGTGCACTCAAGTCAGAAATCTCGCCTGCAAGTTTCTTTTTTTTCTTGCTGCTCTAAACACTTTTTATTTTCCCCGTGGTCTCCCTGTCCCTGTGTCTTTCTCCCTCCCCATCTGTCTCGCTGATTGCTCTCCCTCTACGTGCCTCCCTGGCCTTGCCACTCCCGCCTCCTCCCTTCTCCCGTTCCAGCCATCTCTCACTTCTCTAATGAGAGTGTGTGTTACGCAGGCATTCAGAAAACCTCCTCTGCTAATTACATGACAAGCATCTCGTTCTGGGACTCTAATGAAGAGGAATAGCGAGCTGGAGACGCCACTGCACTGGTGGTAGTTGTGTGTGTGTGGGGTGGGGTGGGCTTGGGGTGGGGGTGGGGGTGGTTTAAGCTCACAGCTGGGTGGGGTGCTTGAGCTTGCGTTTGTGTGAGGATGTGTGTGTATTTTTTGAAGGGGGGAGTACTCTGGCGCCAGGCCAGCAGCTTATCAACCAGGGCAAGTTGGACTCAACATTTACTTCTCTCCCTCCATCCTCAGACTGCTTTCTCCTTTCATCTCTCACTCTCATCTTTTTTTTTCCCCCGTTCACAAAGGTTCAGTGTAAGAGTAAAAGATCAGTGTGTTTCCCCGAGTAATGTTACATTTACATTTATTAAAAACGCTACGAGCTTTCAAAAAAGCTTTGAAGTGTGACATAAAATACATGCAAATCCATGATCTGCCGGCTCACGACGTGCAGCGGTGGAATCAGCTGGTAACGGACACGCTGTTAATTAAACACAGTATTGGCTGACTGAAGCAAAAACTACAGTCCGCGCACACGCTTAGCCCACAGATAAACCCACACACACACAGCGGAGACAGAAAACAAGAAGGAAGAGAGAGGCAGAGAGCGACCCAGGCAGAAATCCAACGGCTCAGCATGTGATTTGGAGGAACTCGCTCTGTCAAGAGGCACACTCGAACAGAAGATCGCTGTCCCGTACCATCCCTCGTGAAACGCTTGAGAAACACAAACCATCTGGAGGCTATAGGGCTCACTCTCAACCCATCAAATATTGAGGATGTTTGTCTGATTTACAGGGCCTATTTAGAGCTGTTTGGACAACTTGGCTGAAGGATTGGTGCTTTAATTAAAAATAATATCAAGAGCTAATATTGCCCCCAAGACCTTTGCCTCGCAGTCAACAGTGCAACAGAGTCGCGGCTCTGTGGTTGAGGGTGAGGGTCTGCGCCACGAACTCTTCTAAATGAATATAGCCAGGGCCGATACAAAGGCCTCTCCATGTTCTTGATTTCACTGAGGTCACTGCCCCACACCTCCCCCTTTCTCTCAGCCAATGCCAATAGCAATGTAGACTGTTTCAGGCCCGGGCCCACCGCAGTGATGGCATATTGACACTGTCATAAAATATTACATCCTCGCTTTATTCATTAGAACTGGCCTTTAATCTAAAAATATCACGGGCAGCGAATAAAACAGAGTTTTCAGCAGCAGAAAGATTAGGCCTGAACTTCTCTCGCTGAGCGCCTCGGCTCGGAAACACAGAGGCCCAAAATAGATGTTCTTCTCATAAAGGGCTCCTTCTTTGTAGTCAGCATACAGCAACAACATCTGCAGGGCAGTTTCTATGGGGGAACAGATTCGGGCAGGCTATCAAAGAGAGAGGCGATCTCCTGTGAGAAGCGGTGGGTGGAGGACTTCCATATTCTCTCTCCCCTTTTTCCTTTTTTTCCCCCCTCCTCCCATTCTCCTGCTCTCTCTCCCTCTATCTTGTGCTTCCAAAAATCTGTAGCAATCAGGACGATGCTAATAAAAGACCATTAATATCACCTGTCAGCGCTATCTTTGGAAGATCCAAAATGAGAAAATGAGACAAAAGGATTCACGGTCTGGAGCTGTTCAGGGTGCTGGTGGTGGACAGACAGCAGTATGGTTCCGTCTGTTGATTTAAATAAAGCAATGGAGTGACAGCGATCCATCAAGAAAGGTGTTAAGATATTAAGAAGTGAAGTAAAACATTAGGTTTGAGGAATTTGGTCAGATGTGACAGTTCCTATTTGAGTGGAAATTCGGAAGTGTTTGTTAGGACTGTTAGATCTGAACCGATGTCAATTATAGAACATGACCACTACGTGACTCTTCTAAAGCAGTCAATGACACTTTGACCAAAAATGCTCTATAAAGGCTGATCATGGTTTCAAACTAGCACGTCTTGGGATGAGCAATGTGGTTGTCATCCACGAAAACATGAAGCGTGAAGATGTTCAAGCATCAGTTTAAATATTATAGATGCAGAAATAAACCCCACCTGAGTTTAGTCCGGTACTAGAAGTACAGTTTTTCGCTAAGAGGGCGACGGTGAGGGCCGTAAACCCCTTCAGGTCTTTTGACTGATGGTTTTTACAGGCTGTGATGGCAGGGCGTTCACTATCTGTTTAATGTAAAACATGAGCACAGGCTGCAGACGGACGGGGGCTCTGAGAGGAAAAAAAAAGATGGCACCATAATGGGAAAGGTGAAAGGCAAGGGGGCAAACGGGATGATAGTGGCTTCATGCGGAGCAGAAGTGTATCGAGGGCCTCGCCTTTGAACTGGTGAGCCAGCTAATTGAAACAGCATTGCCGGGGCATCGGCTGTGGGTCTGGATCGCATTTATCCCCGCTTTTATTCAATTTGGTCTCATCACAGGGGCGCGTCCCATGCTCTTTCTCTCCACGCGGCAATAAGTCAAAGCCTCGCCTTTTGCCCCCGACGTGTTGCCCATCTGTGTCCCCTGGGGGCCCAGGGTGCTGAGGCCCACGGAACCCAGAGGGTTTCAGATGATGTCTTGAGAAAACGCAGGCTGCCTGCCACTGAGCCCCTTATGGTACTTCTTCACGCCTCTCACCTTGGACTTGACCCCCCCCCCACCCCCTCCTTCCGCAGCTCTTCACTCACTCACACACACATACACACACACCTCTTTACCCCCAGACTTAAGATTTACTGGTAAGAGCAGTGGCTGTCAGGAGGTTTAAACCGTGCACTTTCTAATTCAAACAAATGCCGCGCTGGGGTCACGGAATTATCATGGAGCCACAAGGTGTTTCAGATGACTCGCAAGTGTTGAGTGTTAAGCTGATAGAGAGAGGGAGGGAAGAAGAGAGCGAGAGATGGTGCTCCGCGGTGCTAGGTAGCCATGGAGTGGAAAGCTCGTGGGGGCCTCCGGCGTGGAAATAAATAAACGATTAAAGCGATAAATAAGCAAATCGACGAGATAAACCTCCTCACTCTTACCTGGCTATCGCCACGCTGCATCAGAGCAGGTGGGTGTAGATCTTGCGTCGTACTTCTCATTTCGCAGAAGAGTGGTCAACGTTTTCTGTCGTCGGTTTAATCAGCACCTCACACACTGGCTGTTGCTTGCTGTTAGGATCCAGGAGGTGGAGGGCGATATGACAGTCAGCGATGTACGGTAAATAAATATGCAAGAGGGGATACTTCTCAGGTGCATTCGTATAAAACTTGAGGCAAATTGATTTGACTGGCACAGTTCCTTCAAGAGTTCATTTCAGCCTGGTTTGGTGTGCTTCAGGGGTCCAACATGTGGTCCACGCAAAGGAAGCTGTTAAGAATTTTGTCACTTTATTAAATGCCTGACTGGTGTTTTTTTCACCACAGTTGATACACGTTTTTATTTTTTTGTTTGTTTCGTTACAGATGACAGGATCACAGGAAGATCAGTCACTGAAATCACGCCCTTCTCCGTATGATGTTTTCCTGCTTCTTTCCTGTCGTTTTCCTGTCAGAGGAAATCAACAGAATAAAAAAAGGACAAATTCAGTTGAGCATTTATTGAATTCAGACATAAGATAAGAAAGTCCTTTAATTTCTCCCACTCCCTGCTAAATAATCATTACATACGGCATATATAGATCAGACACTGGCTAGTTTACCTGTAAACACCCTGCAACATTCATCTGTTTATTACTGGATAAAGGCTCTTGACTGATAAGATTTTGGGATACTACAGTTTAGTAGGAAGTCAAGTTCACACCTGCACTCTCTGGCTGCATGTGAAGCACATCTGCATGTGGAGTCCAAAGACTACAGGCAGAGGAAAAATGGGATTTGGAGAGGATCACCGTGAGGGATTGAGGGAGGGACTAAAAGTGTGCATAATATTCCTTCCTCTGCGGGACTCGCTGCGAGCAGGTACAGCATCTCTGCAGTCCACCGCTCAGCTGTCACACTCAGCTGTCCAGCGCTTCCAGCTCACAGGAAACTTCTCGCACACCGCAGTCGGTAAGTGTAAAGTTTTTATCGTACGCACATTTACTGCAAGTCTGTGATAGTATTAGATGGCGTGGTCGTAACATCTCTTCTACTTTGATGCACAAGGGTGAAAGTGTTGACTCTAAACTTTCCTTTAGGAATTCCCATAAAGCCTTAAGCGCCTTTTTTCCCCCGATGCGCTGTTTTAGAGCTCTTCCATCTATGCTTTTTTTTCTTATTTTGCGCACAAAACGCTTGAAGAAGGAGAAGCTGCATGCGGATCCTTTTAATTTCTTTTCAAAAATGAACTTTTCCCCCAACATTCCTGTCAGTTTCCTTCAGTTTATAGACTTCAAATAAAGCCCTCGGAATATAGCGTGGTATATAAATAGGATCTATTTATAGCTCAAAATGCATAATTAGGGCTATATGAATGCTTTTACTCTTTCAACCAGTGCCTTTTTTTCTCCCTCACCAAATCAGTTACATTTAAAAGGCTAAAGGTAGTGCACGCATTTGAATGAAGTGATTTGAGTATTATTCACTTTGTGTATGGGTACTTTTCCCCCACCGAAACAAGAGCGTCTGAATCTTTTTGAGCTGCTGAACATCTGCAAGCATTGAGCACTGGCGCATCTTCCCGCAGTCAGTCAGCAGCTGCCACAGACTGGATATGCCAAATTGCTTAACATATGAATGTGAGGAAGATGGGACCTGTGTGCGACGTGAAACTGCCCATGTACGCCGATTCTCCCCTCTATAATGTGACGATCGGCTCAGTTTCCACTTTCTTTTGTCAGTGCCGCTTCTAGTAAACAATGTTAAGTGACAAGCAAAGTGAGGAGAGGAAGGAGAGGAAGGGGAAGGAGAGGAGGAGGAGAAAGAGGAGGATAAGGAGAAAGAATTGAGACAGATGAAAGGAGGAGGCATAATGTGGAGGGAGGGAGACAGGGGAAGAACTGATGGAAATGTTAAGTTGATTCTGAGTGGATTTGCTTCAGCTCAAATAATTTTTTCTTTTCAAGTAAAAAAAATAAAAAAATACCACAAGCTCTGTTAAATAAATTAGGCATATTTCAGGTGTCACGTTTTTGTTTTCACCTTTCTAAACAGAGGAGCTGACGATTGCAGGTTATTGAAACCCACTTCAAATGTCTTCCTCTCCCTTTCTTTCCCTCTTCTATCCCTTCCCTCTCCCTCTTTCTCCTCTCTCTCACACCTACACATATATACACACAAAACACCACACTAACCAAAACACACACACGCACACAGTTTCTGCACACCCAAAGTATAAACAGTGTGTGATAGATAGGTCGCTCCGCCCCGCCTCGGCTGTTTGCGTGTTGATCCCTTCAGCAGGCCCTGCTTCTCCTGTCCACAGCCCCCGTGATGAGTTACTACATGGATCCAGTTTCTTCCTACCCAGCCCTTCACCCCTGTGACCGTCTGGGCGCAATGGTAAGACCTCCCTCATAAATAATCTGCCTCAGCTACCTACCACGCTGCTGTCCAGGAGTGTGAGGGAGTGAGAATTTGTGTGTGGGTACATGTGCTCGGATGCTAGGCTGTGAGGGAATGTGCGCAGGAGCACCGGAGTGGTGTTCTTGTTTTAGCAACTCTGGATTCCATCACCACACAGGAGCACACTTTTCCTGTTGAGCGCGGTCCAGCCGAGTTGCACTAATAATGCCCCGTATCTGTACATGCTGTTCTTCAATATTTCACCAAAAGTGAGGAAACAAGGCTGTTGAACAAGATCTTCTACAGGGCTGTGAAATCCTGACCTTCTCTGTGTTGCACAACCGCCCTACCGTGTCGTGCACTTCTCTTTAAGCAGTATTGTAAATAATGAGACCTGCAACTCTGCAGCCTCGCCACTAACTAGCCAAACTGTAGTCAGACAGTCCCTGCCGACTGATGCTTTCCTCAGCTGAGTTGCCGCAGTCTCTTAGCCTCTTAGCGCTTTCCAAATGAGAGAGCCGGGTACAGAATCAGAGGCCGTGGTAGCTGGGAACATTGGGATTCTTGTCAGGTGAGCGTTTGAGGGGTGAAGGCCAAGAAGCCGCAAAATAAATGCATCCATTTGTATGCAGAGCGCCGGCGCATTAGGATAATAGACTGGGGTTACATGCAAATGGCAACCCCACCCCAGCCTGGTAGAAAACACAGAAGAACACGGCTCCCTGGGTCCTAATTGGCTCAGGTGGTGGGGCTTGCCTTTGAAATTGAGACTACTGTACACCGGGGCAGCTCGGTCAAAAGGTGAACCGGTGTCACCTCGGTAGCTCCATTCTCGTGAATTTACATGAATTATTGGGGAAAAGCAGATGGTCTGGTGTGTTTTCTTCTTTGTTATGTTTGCCATGACGACCTTGTCCGTGTCTTATATGCTTCAAGTAAGACGGTGTGCAAAGAATAGTCAAATAGCAAAGTCAGACCTTCCAGTAGTCACTCCAAGCTAAAGGTAATTAGTTCAATTTATATGAGAAAAAAAAAAACAAACAAAAAAAAGGTCGGGCCTTTCCTTCACTTAATCTGCAAATGTTTAGCTTCTCCACACAGTTTCGGTTTGTATTTGCATGTTTAATAGTCTTGCATTGTTATACCTGTATTGAAACGGCTTTACAGACACACACACACCTAGCCATTTGTTGACACAAGCTCACACACTTTCACACAACAATGCCAAACACTGGAAGCAACTTGAGGTTCAAGGTTTCGCTCAAGGACACTTTCCCGTGCAGTTCTTGGATTGAACCACTAACCCTCTAGTTTGTGGACAGCCCACACTATCTACCTTAGCCACAGCGGAGCAAAAAATATCAAGCACAAACACCATCAAAGACGCCCGCATTACTGCAGAGAAACACAACAAGCGACTGCCTGTGAACAAAATCTCTCCCCTCGTTCAGTCGTTCAGCAACTGCCTCAATATGTAGATGCTCAAGAGTTAATTGGGTTTAGTTTAGTGTTGTTACGTTTTTGTTCTACTGTAAGCCGTCCTACATGTGTGTGCATGTATAGAACATTGGACCTATTGCCACACTGGAGGGCGAGGTGGGCTGCTTTATTTTGGACTATTTGTAATTTCCTTTCTTTCTTAGCTGAATTCAACCACACATCAGGGCAGTATTACTGCTAATTACTGCCAACCCCCTCCCCATTTCCCTCATTATACTATCTATATGTGATGACCATGATAAATGACTGTCCTAGGTGACGCCAAGTAATTTTATTTCATCCACCTGTTCAATTTGTGTTCCTCCTAATGAAATATTTAACTTTGGTTTTGTCTGTGTTGTGAGCCTAATACCACACACTAAATGTTTAATACCAGACTATTGTTTTTTTTTTTTTTATCCAATCTGCTACTTGTTGTTACTCTTTGTTGAGAGCCACAGACAAATCCTCCTTGGTAGTAAACTGTTTGACATTCATGAATCATAAAACTTTTATCTGAGGGGAAATGTTTACGTCCCCTACTGCTGCAAGTTGTCATTACAGAATATGTTTCTAAACCGTTAGGCTTGGTGGTTACTACACCAACAGTTGCCTAGCAGCAACGTTCTCATGCAAATGCTTGAACGGGAAGCCTTTTTGTGAGCACAAATTTTGCCATGTTGTAATCAGGAGCTCACGAGTTCCATTTCAAGGCAGCAGGTGTTTCCCTGTTCCATGAACATGACTTCCAACAAGGAAGTGTGTTGCATTTTATAAATTCAGAGATCCCAGTCAGTGGTGGCCGTAAGAAACCTCGCAATTACAGTGCTCACCAGCATTAAATGAACTTTAATGGTCATTTCTGAAAAATATTTGCATGTTACATGAATGGTTTTTATGTGGCCTCTTTTTTTGTGAACAGTCAACATATATTTAATTCTGCTACCTCAAGACACTGCAATTCCCCTTAAAACCACTAGAGGGTGGATATAGAAAACGCAACAGCAAACAAATTAATGACTGTCAATAATAATTCATTCATTCATACATTCTGTAATGTTCAATCAAATCAATGGCTTGCCATGCATGTGAATTTCCGTAGTTTTGACATATGCACTGTGCGTTTTGCGATCCCACATTGCAAAACATGTTCAGGCGATGATGAAACATGGCTTCAAAGTTACAGTATGTACCCTTCTACAGTTACAATTGTGCTGAGGCTTTACTGGAATTTTGAAACTTAATGAGCGGGGAATCAAAAAACGATCTGACACTTACACAAGACAGGACACACAATCTCTAACATAAATACTGCAGCCCATTCCACATTTGTTTAGTCCCACTGTTTGGATTTACACAAGAGGGGTCTGAATTATCATAATGACAAAACCGCGGTGCAATCAGTGTGCAAGCTGAGACTGTCTTTCTTATTCAAAAGCTGCACTATTACCGTAAAACAATCAAAGTTTCAACGTTAGTATTACCAGACAGATTTATAGTTCAAATTTTAGTGTGTTTACTGTGAATATATGTGAAATTCTGTGCTCGTACTATAGTTCAAAAGCCATACCAGGCTCCTCCAAATTGCAGACCAACCTCTGCATTTAATGTTGCTCCACACTTGAACTGATCAAAGAATATGATATGTTATCTCCGTTGTTATCTAAGACAGTCTATCCGTCTAATCCATAAATCACCCATGTGGCTCCTTCCCTGCCTATCTAACTTTCCCCCCTTGCTGACTGGCTTGATAGGAGCTGGCAGCGCCACATGCAAACCTCTAAAGAACCTCGTAAAGCGGCCTCCCTGATCCTGTGGTCATGTTAGCCATCCATAAAGCTGGACGGCTACTGATAAATGCTGCGCTTAAGCGGGGGGCTGCTTATCAGATCGGCAGTCACTCTGTCTGCCAGGCTGTCTCTTACACCTATGACACGTAGCATATAGAAGCTTCCATGAAATGAGCGTAGAGCAAATTTCAATTTTGTGATTGCATCTATATTGAGAATATCCACAGTCAGCTTGATATCAGTATCAAAAACTTTATCGCGAAAGGTTTTTGGACAGAATTTTACATAGTTCTAAAAAAAAGAAGTTTAAGTAGTTAAGTTTTATCTGTTCTTTGTTGTCCTACTGTGGCTTTACTAAAATGGCTATCTAAAGGTTCCTCCCTGCTCTTTCGAGTATGTACACAGAATTTCATATCTCTTCTGGCTCCACTGTCAAGTGCTGACTTCAGACTTCCCCTTCAGCGCAACGAGAACGCTTGTATGATAAGCAGAATAAAACAACACAGCAGAGATAAACCGAATGAGTTAAATATAGCTGTGCGGGTTATCTGCATGTGAAAACAATGAAAAACAAAAATATGTCCTCAAAATCCACGGTTACTCTTTCAGAAGCCAGTAGACAGTTTGAGGGGTTGTTTTCAGCTTTATCGCCCACGCTCGAAGACAGATGGTTTTAATTGGTTAACCTGTTTTGTTCAAAAACATTCGGTAAAATCATTGTTTTGAGGGTGTTCATGGTATTAACAAACAGATTCAAACACGTTATTTTTTTACTCTTGTGATTCAGTTGGAGGTTTTTGGTTGGAGCCATTTTCATAACTGTCTCATTGATTGATGCTAGTTGAGCTGAACTGGCATTATGAATCATCACAGTGTTTCACCAAGTGCTTACACGGTGTGCATCTATTAATCCATGCTCTTCAGTTCATTTTTTGACTCAGCCATGCGGTGTGCTTTTCATCCCCAGAGGCAGAGTGGAGGAGTGGCGGTTGGTCCTCAGACTCAGCTCCCAGGTGTGGTTCACCCTCAGCAGCAGTACTACCCATCACAGCCCCTTTACCCCCACGATATACCCCTGCAGGAGGTACCTGACGGACACGATGTGTGCCCTACAGGTAAGAATGACTCACCATGCTACTTATCATATATTCCATAGTCAGTTCTCCATATTTGACATTTGATAGATCTTTGAAACCAAAAGATACAAATCAAAGTACGGTTTCTTCTTTTTTACTCATACTATTCTTGTTTTGGTCATCCGTTATAAATAAACAACTCCGAGCGGATGAACGAGTTTGTGTAACATTGAACAGCCACCACTATTGTCACTCAGTCAAATGCTTGCATAAATGTCTGAAGTCAGTTTGCTGTCATAAACTCCCTCATGCACTCACACACACACACACACATGCACGCACGCATGCATGCACATATACGCACACACAGGCACGTACACACACACACACGCACACGCACACACACACACACACCAAATCAACCATCGGTTCAGATGACATCCCTCCAGCTTAGATTCATTTCCTGTAAACTTGCCTCAGCCCCAACCATAACTGCTTTGCTATTCCTAATCTTGACATAACAAGTCCTCACATTAGCCTCCATAACAGAGGTGAGTCCTCACATTGTAACAGATAAACCCGCCAAGCAAACCCACATGCGCACACAAACACCCACGAAGTCTCAGCTTGGCCTGCTGTTGTGCATGTGCTCCTCAAGTGTTGTTGGTGATGCTGACCCTGAGGGCAATGCCTTTACCAGACCTCTGTGTTTTTTTTCCCCTCTCTGACTCGCTCCCACTCCTCTTCTGGGGACAACCACATGCCTTGCATTTTTCTGCATACAGTCCACTGTTTTTCAGTTGCTCCTCGCATTGTTTTTCGAATAAATTTTATTTTAAACTGGAACATTCCTTCCAGTGCATTTGCCTGCGTTTGACTCTGGCCTCTTGTGGTCCTCAAAAGTGATTGATGCCGGTGGACTGGGACACACGCCACAGGAGTCGGGCAGGGGTGCTGGGGGGTACAAGCTCTCTTCCGTCACCTCCCCGAGCTGGATGCAGGGGGCAAGACAGGGGGCCAAAGGGCGGCCATCTTTTTCCCAAGCCTCCAGCTCGGTCTCTTGAGAGGTGGAGGGGGGCCTAAGAGTGCGTATTTTGCGTGTGTTTGTGTGTGTGCGTCTGTATGAGAGGGAGTCAGGATTTGATGGGATTTGCTGATGTTTGTTGCCAGAGACACACTCCTTTGGAGCCCTCACTCCATTCCTCCCAGCACTAACCGTTGACATAAACATTGCTGAGTGGAAAAAAATGACCGAGTGCTGACCTTTTTTTTTTTTTTTTTCTCATCTGTCTCCTAAATCCAGGCAGGCCACAGGTCTTAGAGCATGCGAGGCACCTGGAGATGTTGTTAGAGTCATTTAGTGCTTATCATATAGGGCTGCTGAGGTTTCTGTGCTAACAGTACACGCCTTTATGAGTTGCTGCTAACCTCAAAGGCGGCTAAATAAACTCTGACACAGTCTTCACACCTCGAGCCGTTGCTTTGACTCATTTCTTTCAAACAGTCTTCCCCGTATTACATTTGCATTTGCAATTTCAGAATAAGCTGAGGTACAAACAATTTTAATGCGGTGTAAGTAATTTTGCACTTTTGAGGTTTCTATCTTGAATACATACCTTGATTTTGACAACTGAGGCTGTGCAAATTTGAAACATCTATCAGTCAACTAGGAAATATCATTTCAACCAGCTGAAGGTTTGATGAATCACAAATATTTCACATCTATAGGCTCCTCTTTATGAAAAGCCATGAAATCAAATAAATTCAAACCGACATTTAAATACTTGCTTTGACTGACAGTAAAACTTGACTGAGGTTGAAATTCTGCCATTTGAATCTGCCTCTTTCAAATATTTTATAGTCCAAATAAATCCCAGCACGACAATCGTCAATAAAATCAGTTACTGTGCTCAGTTGTCATCATTGCCATTTATCTCCTGAACAAAACCGTCTTGGGTATATGAGATGATGTATTTTATTTACCTTTTAAAGTGGGTATCCTGGGAGTTTCCCAGCAGAAGTCACTTTGCTTCACTGTGGATAGATGGGGTGTGTTAAAATGAAATGTGTTAGTGTGAGAAAGAAAGAAGTGCACAGCAGATGTTGGATGTTACAGGACCATCGCATGTTTGGCTCACAGCCCAATGTCACACACAGTGCTTCCTGACAACAGCCATGCCATGGCCGTGTTTACACTAAGCCAGCTTTACTCTTCCCTGTCCTACCCTCACGCCACAGGACCTGTTGTAAACTCTCATTGTGGAAATTTGCTATATATACTGTATATAGTGTGTGTGTGTGTGAGTGAGTGAGTGTGTGGGAAAATCGGAGTGTGTGTTTCTGTGCGACCTCATTCAAATCCAGGGGCAGATATCACACACATGCATACACACTCCACAAACATCCTGGAGTGATGCACACTCCACATATTCATTCATTAAATTCACACCCAGCACTATGGTGTGTATTGTATTACAGCATCCTCCCATTCAATAAAACAGACGTGCATGCACACACGTACACACACACACGTACACCCACACACACACACACACACATGCATCCACTCCCAGGCACTCATGAGTTCACTGTACATTTAAACATGCACTCCCATTTAGTACACGCAGACACAGCTGTGATCTGGCACTCAGGGACCATTGGCCTGTGTTTTATTTGATGTGATTTGACAGCTGGACAGTTGGAAGAGGAGGGGACTGGGGTGGAAGGCAAAAGAGAGTGGGTGGAATACAGTTTGAGGAGAGAAGACGGATAAGGAAAGGGATAAGTCACAGGACTGGGACTGCGATGGTGGGAGGAGAGGAGACGAGGGGAGGAGGATCTGAGATGTGGAGCCTTGGGTGGGAAGGAGGGGGGGGGGCTTCGCCTCTGATGAGGGGCACGTCCTCACGGGCGCAGGCCCATTTTTTATTTCTAAAAGTAAACAGGCAGCCTGCGGGGGTCTGGGGGGTTATGGGAAAGGAGGAAACAGTGATGCTAATCAGGCCGGCGCACACTTCCCCCTCCAACAATAAAACAAAACAAGAGTGGAAACACGGAAAAGCGACAGACAACTGTGGAGGAATGGGCTACACAACAGCCATGGCCCTTTATTTGAACTGCATGGTATGATGATAGTGCTGAGGCAAGAGTTAGTCAATAAACAGAGGAAAGGGATGATCTGTTACTACGCCACTGTTCATTTGGAGACCTTATTTTTAGAGGTTTGAACTGTATGTTTCCAGTTTAGACTTCCGGGAGCTAGTTGAATTGTGTGTCAAAATTAATTTACAATAGGGCCGCTCTGGAATTTCTGCCCTATCTCAAAAGGCTGCTTTGGTGAACTTCTGTTGCCTTTCCTTTGATAAGCCATTTATTTGAGCATTTCTCTAAATAAATACTCTTGACCCTAAGAAATCCATTTTTTTCCCATCACTAACAGCTTCTGGCTGCATACCCTGCCTTATTTTCTTGTTAGCACATACAACACATGGTCCGTGTACCCAGTGTTTAAACTTCCCTTTCAGAGTTCGAAAAGCTTTACTTCTAGGAAGTGTCGTGGTAAGTTCCTCTTGACAGCCCGGTGACTAATTACATGCCATTTCATTTGGAGAACATACAGTTCTGAAAGAAACGCAATCAGTGATGATGCAACAGATGCCAACTCATCAGGAAAGGTGGCGATTTAATGAATCCTAGGAAAGGCCCCCCATTGTTTTAATGTTTGTATTGTGAGCTTAGCAATATTCACAGGCTGTTAACTGCGGTGACTGTATGCCAGTAATTGTGCTGATATGTCTCACTGGGTCCCGTAATTTGCGTTTATTGAGGTCAATTCACTGTAATCATTCAATATAAAGAGACTATATATAGACAAAAAACATTCCATGCCGTTGTCAGCCATTGCGTTTTTATTTTGAGTACACTATTCTTTGGAGTGGCGTCTGTACTGTCTACAACACACCGCCCTCATTTATTCAACGAGAAATGACGAAAAAAACATACTTGTGTATTTTCCCTTTTAAGCTGTGAGGACTAGTGGAGCTTTCTCCCGAGACCCTGGCGCTAACGGAGAGGAGGGAGGGGGAGAGAGGGAGGACAAGACGAGGAGAGGGAGGTCTGGGAGGCAAAGAGACTCGCAGGGGGGTGGGGATAATTGAATTATCTGCACAATGGAGTGATGGGGGGCACGTGGTGCCGCTAATGGAGGAAGAGATGTCCTTTTTAGCGAAGCTAATTGTTCAGAAAAGAGCTGAGCCTTTGTTCAGGGAGGCCCCGCTACTTTCCCAGTGCACTTACATGCACACAATTGAGTAAAGCGCGCACGCATGTACACACACAACTCGCTCTCGGAAGACACTT